>NC_036848.1:42967113-42980803 GCF_002910315.2 Salvelinus sp. IW2-2015
TGTGTACCCGTGGTTCAACAACACCTATGTGTACCCGTGGTTCAACAACACCTATGTGTACCCGTGGTTCAACAACACCTATGTGTACCCGTGGTGGGCCTACGGGCTGGGCTGGTTCCTGGCTATGTCCTCCCTCTCTCTCATCCCCATTACTATGGTCTACAAACTGTACCGAGGCAATGGGACATTTCTGGCAATGGCATTTTAGTTTTTCTCTTGAATATTTAGCACTTGAAAGAGAATTCTTATTGCTGCTAGATAAAATAAAATAAATTATGACAATCCGATCAATAAGGCTGGGACATTTCATCTGGGCCTGTCTCATATTTTTTAAACTATTCTGAGATACATTTTGAAGAATGCTTTCACTGCAAATTGATTATACTTATATTGATACCGCTTTACTTCTCCAGCGCCTCGAGGTGATCTGTCGGCCAGCAGATGATCTTCCCATGATGAAGAAGGATATGGCAGGTCTTTATGCTCTGAACCGTGTTACTGACGATGAGAAAACATTCAGCAATAATCTACGGACTGACTGACTGTTCCACTAATCATTTTAGGGTGGTTTCCCGAATATTAAGCCTAGTCCTGGACTAAAAATATTTTTCAGTGGAGATTCTCCATTGAGCTTGTTTTAAGTCCAGGAAAACGGCCATTCATATTCTATTTTTATAACTTTAAAAAACGTTTTGTTTTATGATGTTGTTTTTATTTAGCGTAAAATAGCTTCGAATAGACCACCTAAACATTTTGTGTATACAGTTGAAGTCGGAAGTTTACATACACCTTAGCCAAATACATTTAAACTCAGTTTTTCACAATTCCTGACATTTAATCCTTGTAAGAATTCCCTGTCTTAAAGTCAAGTTAGGATCACTACTGTATTTTAACAATGTGAAATTGTCAGAAATATAGTAGAAGAAATGATTTTATTCAGCTTTTATTTCTTTCATCACATTCCCAGTGGGGTCAGAAGTTTACATACCACTCAAATTAGTATTTGGTAGCAATTGCCTTTAAATTGTAGAATTTTGTCAAACGTTTTGGGTAGCCTCCACAAGCTTTCCAAAAAGTTGAATTTTGCCATTCCTGACAGAACTTGGTGTAACTGAGTCGGTTTTGTAGCCTCCTTGCTCGGCACATGCTTTTCAAGTTCTGTCGCACTATATTTCTTATAGGATTGATGGTCAGGGTTTGTGATGGCATCCAATACTTTGACTTTGTTGTCCTTAAGCATTTTGCCACAACTTTGGAAGTATGCTTGGGGTCTATTGTCATTTGGAAGACATCATCTTGCGACCAAGTTTTCTTTAATTTCCTGACTTATGTCTTGAGATGTTGCTTAATATATGCCACATAATTTTCCTGCCTCATGATGCCATCTATTTTGTGAAGTGCACCAGTCCCTCCTGCAGCAAAGCACCCCCACAACATGATGCTGCCACCCCTGTGCTTCACGGTTGGGATGGTGTTCTTTGGCTTGCAAGCCTCACCCCTTTTTCCTCCCAACATAACGATGGTCATTATGGCCAAACTTTTGTTTCATCAGACCAGAGGACATTTCTCCAAAAAGTACGATCTTTGTCCCCTTGTGCAGTTGCAAACCGTATGMAAATTAATTACTTAAAAATCATACAATGTGATTTTCTGGATTTTCTGGATTCTGTCTCTCACAGTTGAAGTGTACCCATGATAAAAATTACAGACCTCTACATGCTTTGTAAGTAGGAAAACCTGCAAAATCGGCAGTGTWTCAAATACTTGTTCTCCCCACTGTATATTTCACCTTTTTTTAACCAGGTAGGCCAGTTGAGAACAAGTTGTCATTTACAACTGCGACCTGGCCAAGATAAAGCAAAGCAGTGCGACACAAACAACAACAACACAGAGTTTCACATGGAATAAACAAACATACAGTCAATAACACATTAGGGGAAAAAAGTATACATACAGTGTGTGCAAATGAGGTAAGATAAGGGAGGTAAGGCAATAAATAGGCCATAGAAGTGAAATAATTACAATTTAGCATTAATCCTGGAGTGATAGACGTGCAGATGATGATGTGCAAGTAGAGATACTGGGGTGCAAAAGAGCAAGAGGGTAAGTAATAATATGGGGATGAGGTAGTTGGGTGTGCTATTTACAGATGGGATGTGTACAGGTGCAGTGATCGGTAAACTGCTCTGACAGCTGATGCTTAAAGTTAGAGAGGAAGATATAAGACTCCAGCGTCAGAGATTTTTGCAATTCGTTCCAGTCATTGGCAGCAGAGAACTGTAAGGAAAGGCGCTCAAAGGGACGAGTGCAATATACCTGCTGGAGCGCGTGCTATGGGTGGATGTTGCTATGGTGACCAGTGAGCTGAGATACGGCGAGGCTTTACCTAGCAAAGACTTAAAGATGACCTGGAGCCAGTGGGTTTAGCGAAATGATATGTAGTGAGGGCCAGCCAATGAGAGCATACAGTTCGCAGTGGTGGATAGTATATGGGTCTTTGGTGACAAAAAAGAGGGCACTTTTTTAAATTTACCTAGGCAAGTCAGTTAAGAACAAATTCTAATTTTCAATGAGGGTCCATGAACATTGGGTTAACTGCCTTTTTCAGGGGCAGAACGACAGATTTTTACCTTGTCAGCTCAGGGATATGATCTTGCAACCTTCCGGGTACTAGTCCAACTCTCTAACCACTAGGCTATCCGCCACCCCACTGTAATAGATTACTTCCAGTTTGCTGAATAGAGTGTTGGGGGGCTATTTTGTAAATGACATCGCCGAAGTCATGGATCAGTAGGATAGTCAGTTTTACAAGGGTATGTTTGGCAGCATGAGTGAAGGAGGCTTTGTTGGGAAATAGGAAGCCGATTCTAGATTTAATTTTGGATTGGAGATGCTTAATAATGTAGTCTGGAAGGAGAGTTTACAGTCTAACCAGACACCTAGGTATTTGTAGTTGTCCACATATTCTAGGTCAGAACCGCCCAGAGTAGTGATGCTAGTCAGGCGGGAGGATGCGGGCAGCAATCGGTTGAAGAGCATGCACTTAGTTTTACTAGCATTTAAAAGCATTTGGAGGCCACGGAAGGAGTGTTGTATGGCGTTGAAGCTCGTTTGGAGGTTTGTTAGCACAGTGTCCAAACAAGGGCCAGATGTATACAGAATGGTGTCGTCTGATTAGGGATGGATCAGAGAATCACCAGCAGCAAGAGCAACATCATTGATATTTACAGAGAAAAGAGTCGGCCCGAGAATTGAACCCTGTGGCACCCCCATAGAGACTGCCAGAGGTCCGGACAACAGGCCCTCCGATTTGACACACTGAACTCTATCTGAGAAGTAGTTGGTAAACCAGGTGAGGCAGTCATTTGAGAAGCCAAGGYTATTAAGTCTGTCTATAAGAATGCTGTGATTGACAGAGTCGAAAGCCTTGGCCAGGTTGATGAAGACGGCTGTCTTTTATCGATGGCGGTTATGATATAGTTTAGGACCTTGAGTATGGCTGAGGTGCACCCATGACCAGCTCGGAAACCAGATTGCATAGTGGAGACGGTAAGGTGGGATTCTAAATGGTCGGTGATCTGTTTATTAACTTGGATTTGCTGCAGGAGGTGCTGAGTTGTTGGCCGGGGTAGGGGTAGCCAGGTGGAAAGCATGGCTAGCCGTAGATAAATGCTTCTTGAAATTATTGCTTCTTCTAATTATTTTTGATTTAGATTTATCGTTGGTGACAGTGTTTCCTATCCTGAGTGCAGTGGGCAGCTGGGAAGAGTTGCTCTTATTCTCCATGGACATTATAGTGTCCCAAAACTTTTTGGAATCAGTGCTACAGGAAGCAAATTTCTGTTTGAAAAAGATAGCCTTAGCTTTCCTAACGGACTTAGTATATTTGTGCTGGTCAAGGGCAGTCAAGTCTGGGGTGAACCAAGGTCTATATCTGTTCTTAGTTCTACATTTTTTGAATGGGGCATGCTTATTTAAGACAGAGAGGAAAGCACTTTTGAAGAGAAACCAGGCATCCTCTACTGACGGGATGAGATCAATATCCTTCCAGGATACCCGGGCCAGGTCGATTAGAAAGGCCTGCTCGCTGAAGTGCTTTAGGGAGCGTTTGACAGTGATGAGGGGTGGTTKTTTGACGGTGGACCCATTACAGACGCAGGCAATGAGGCAGTGATCGCTGAGATCCTGGTTGAAGACAGCAGAGGTGTATTTAGAGGGCAGGTTGGTCAGGATGATATCTAAGAGGGTGCCCATGGTTACGGATTTAGGGTTGTACCTGGTATGTTCCTTGATAATTTGTGTGAGATTGAGAGCATCTAGCTTAGATTGTAGGACGGCCAGGGTGTTAAGCATGCCCCCGTTTAGGTCACCTAACAGTATGAACTCTGAAGATAGATGGGGGGCGATCAATTCACATATGGTGTCCAGGACACAGCTGGGGGCTGAAGGGGGTTTATAACAAGCGGCAATGGTGAGAGACTTGTTTCTGGAAAGGTGGATTTTTTAAAGTAGAAGCTTGAATTGTTTGGGAACAGACCTGGATAGTATGACAGAACTCTCTGCAGTAGATTGTGACTCTGGCCCCTTTGGCAGTTCTATCTTGTCAGAAAATGTTATAGTTAGGCTAGGACATCCAGGTTGGTGGAGTGTGCTAAAGCAGTGAATAAAACAAACTTAGGAAGGAGGCTTCTAATGTTAACATGCATGAAACCAATGCTTTTACGGTTACAGAAGTCAACAAATGAGAACACCTGGGAAATGGGAGTGGTGCTGAGGGCTGCAAGGCCTGGGTTAACCTCTACATCACCAGAGGAACAGAGGAGGAGTAGGATAAGAGTACGGCAAAAGGCTAAAAGAACTGATTGTCTAGTGTGTTCGGGAACAGAGAGTAAAAGGAGCAGATTTCTGGGCGCGGAAGAATAGATTCAAGCCATAATGTACAGACAAGGGATGTGAGTATAGTGGAGGTAAGCCTAGGCATTGAGTGACGATGAGATAGGGTTTGTCTCTAGAGGCACCATTTAAGCCAGGTGAGGTCACCGCATGTATGGGGGGGTGGAACAAAAGGGCTAGCTAAGTCATATTGAGCAGGGCTGGAGGCTCTACAGTGAAATAAGACAAACATCACTAACCAAAACAGCAATAGACAAGGCATATTGACATTAGGGAGATGCATGTGTAGCCGAGTGATCATAGGGTCCAGTGTGTAGCTAGGCGAGCTGGAGGCACAGCGATTCAGACAGCTAGCAGGCCAGGGCTAGCAGGCTAACAGATGGGCCTCAGGGGGACGTYGCAACGGGAGAGCCTGTTGAAACCCCCTTGGACGGTTACGTCGGCAGACCAGGTGTGATGGATCGGCGGGGCTCCGTGTCGGCAGCAAAGGGTCCAGGTCAATTGACAAAATAGGTAATTGAAGCCCAGGAATTGTCTGAGAAAAGCAGTCCGATATGCTCTGGGTTGATATCGCGCTGTGCAGACTGGCAGGAATTGACCGGGCTGAGGCTGGCAGATGTCCGAGTTAACAGTGATGACCGCTARYGTGGCTAACTGACTACTAGCCAGTAGCTAGTTAGCTGGCTAGCTTCTGAGGGGGGGTTCTGGTTCTAAAGTATAAACAATAGCAGATCCGTACCACATTGGGTGTTGCGGGTTGCAGGAGAGTATGTTCAGTCCATAGATGGAAATTGAGATTAAAAATGTAAAAAATATGTACGAAGAAAAAGGATATTTACACGGGACGGGACAAGACGAACAAAACAGACATCCGACTGCTACACTATCTTGGATTTTTAGATAGCAACAATGACAATAAGCTGCCATGTGGGGAAAGCCTAGAAGAGAATAAAGGGGGAAATTTGTCAGCGTGCCACAAGAGTGTCAGTCCGCTGAGCTAAAGCCTAGAGGAGAATAAAGGGTGAAATTTGTCAGCGTGCTACAAGACTGTTAGACCGCTGCGCTAAAGCCAAGTGGAGAATACCGGGGGAAATTGTATACAGTACACAGTAAAGACAGCATTGCAAGTACCCCAAATTATCATATGGGTTATACTGACACTATCTGGCCAGTTGGTGACACCACAACTAATGTGTAACATCTACTGTATGTTCTAGTTATAGTTTTTTTGGGGCGGCTGGCGAAGGCATTCTACCGTAATTTCCGGTCACAACATGTAGACTTGTTGTGTGCTGCTGTGAGGTTTGTTGCTAACGTTTCTTTGCTACCTGGCAACTTTACCGTTTTATATTTTTATTTTTCCCTCGCTCAACTTGTTTCATTCAACTTTTTCACACCGGACGGTTTATCTGGACATGGTTCTACATGACCTCCACCAGCCGAAGCWAAGTAGTAACATTAACATTATGCCTTCTAATTGCAGTCGCTGTACTCATAATATACAGGAGAACTATCGCCTTATGGCGAGGATAGCCGTGCTGCAAGCCCAGCTTCAGATGCAATCGTTAGGCAAGGGTAATTTAAGTGTAGGAAAGGATGAAACAGCGTATGTGTCACCAATAAGTACAGATAGTAGTATAAATCCCCAAGCACAGTCCCCGCAGCCGGACAATTTTCTCATGGCTTCTGGAAGGAAATGTTGTAGGAATGCTCAACCGGTGTCGCTCATTCAGTTGACAGAAACTTTAAACAGGTTCTCCCCATTAAGCCACGAGTCGGAGTCAGAGGCCGAGTCTTCTCTGGTCTCTCCTCCACCCGTTACGGGGTCTGAGACGCCGAAGCCTCCCACCATTAGCTCTGACAAATTGAACACGCTAGTCATTGGCGACTCCATTACCCGTAGTATTAGACTAACCCAGAAAATATTTTAAAAACTATCGGCCTAAATCAAATCTCCCATTCCTCTCAAAAACTCCCMMAAAAGCTATTGCGCAGCAACTCACTGCCTTCCTGAAGACAAACAATGTATATGAAACGCTTCAGTCTGGTTTTAGACCCCATAATAGCACTGAGACTGCACCCGTGAAGGTGGTAAATTACCATTTAATGGCATCAGACCAAGGCTTTGCATCTGTCCTCGTGCTCCTAGACCTTAGTGCTGTTTTTGATACCATCGATCACCAAATTCTTTTGGAGAATTTGGAAACCCAAGTTCTGGCCTGGTTTAGATCTTATCTGTCGGAAAGATATCAGTTTGTCTCTGTGGATGGGTTGTCCTCTGACAAATCAACTGTACATTTCGGTGTTCCTCAAGGTTCTGTTTTAGGACCACTATTGTTTTCACTATATATTTTACCTCTTGGTGATGTCATTCGGAAACATAATGTTAACTTTCACTGCTATGCGGACGATACACAGCTGTACATTTCGATGAAACATGGTGAAGCCACAAAATTGCCCTCCCTGGATGCCTGTGTTTCAGACATAAGGAAGTGGATTGTGGCAAATGTTTAACTTTTAAACCCAGACAAAACAGAGATGCTAGTTCTAGGTCCCAAGAAACACAGAGATCTTCTGTTGGATCTGACAATTAATCTTGACGGTTGTACAGTCGTCTCAAATAAAACTGTTAAGGACCTTGGCGTTACTCTGGGTTTATATGTATGCTCCCCCTAATTCTCTTTCTTTCTCTTTCTTCTTTTCTCTCTCTTTCTCTCTCTCTTTCTCTCGGAGGACCTAAGCCCTAGGACCATGCCTCAGAACTACCTGGCCTGATGACTCCTTGCTGTCCCCAGTCCACCTTGTCGTGCTGCTGCTCCAGTTTCAATTGTTCTGCCTGTGACTATGGAACCCTGGCCTGTTCACCGGACGTGCTACCTTGTCCCGGACCTGCTGTTTTGGACTCTCTCTCTACCCTACCTGCTCTCTCTATGAAAAGCCAACTGACATTTACTCCTGAGGTGTTGACCTGTTGCGCCCTCTACAACCACTGTGATTATTATTATCTGAGCCTGCTGGTCATCTATGAACGTTTGAACATCTTGGCCATGTACTGTTATAATCTCCACCCGGCACAGCCAGAAGAGGACTGGTCACCCCTCAGATTCTGGTTTCTTTCTAGGTTTCTTCCTAGGTTCCGGMCTTTCTAGGAAGATTGTCCTAGCCACCGTGCTTCTACATCTGCATTGCTTGCTGTTTGGGGTTTTAGGCTGGGTTTCTGTACAGCACTTTGTGACATCGGCTGATGTAAAAAGGGCTTTATAAATACATTTGACTAATTGATTGAAAACAAAGAGCCCAGTGTCCTAGACCTCTGGAGAGGGTACTGTAGGACATACACACTCAGATGAGTATCCCTGTGATGTATTTACAGTGCTAAAATTCCCATACAGAACTCATAATTACCAGATCATTCTCCTTTGAACAACAAAGCTACAGTAAATCAGCTTGATAAGAGAAATGACAAACAGGCGCCATTACAGCCATACACAAAGTCAGATACAGAAAGAAGCTGGACCTAGGCGTGTCCCAGATTGCTCCCTATGTATTGAACTACTTTTGACCAAGGCCCATAGGGCTCTGAACTATATAGGGAATAGGGTGCTATTTGGATGCAACCCTAAAGGCTAATGAAACACTGATTAGTAAACCTAATTATATCCAGTATCTTCATTCAAAAGCCTTTTGCATTGGATGGTGGATGCCTCTGACTGAAAAAAAAAAATAGAAAAGCCAATCACCATTAATATACATGGCGTAGAGAGTGATTAGTGGAACAAAGACAAATGCTGTAATATCCTCTCAATGATTTTCTCTTATTCTCTCTCATGGCCATCAGGAGTTGGTAGGCAGGCTGGGACTACATCTCAAATGGCACCCTATTCCCTACATAGTGCACTACTTTTGACGAGAGCCATATGGGTCTTGGTCAAAAGTAGTCCACTAGGGAAGAGGGTGCTATTTAGGACACCACCTGGGCTGATGGTAGGATAGCTTTGGCTCTAATGATTAGTATGACAAGGGTAATCAGCCTTCCCACTAGTACACTACCCTTCAGAGCCCACATAGCTGGCATGCTGTGGAATCCCTCCCTGGACCAAGAGCCCAGAATGGCAGAGGGGTTAGAGAGGGAGATGGCACACATGCATGCAGACATACTAAACATATCTGACACAAGGACCTTGGCGTTACTCTGGGTTTATATGTATGCTCCCCCTAATTCTCTTTCTTTCTCTTTCTCTTTCTTCTTTTCTCTCTCTTTCTCTCTCTCTTTCTCTCGGAGGACCTAAGCACACACATACATTTTAAGTAAATTTTTTAAATCCATCAATTACATTTACATTAAAAAAGGATCCAAACATTTCAAGTCCCTGTATGTATGGACACACACACACACATGTTTATTTTACTATCCTTGTGGGGACCAAACAATTGATTCCCGTTCAAAATGCTATTTTCCCTAAAGCTTACTACAAGGTCTACGTAGACACAAGATTTCAAATGTTGCAATGTCGTTTTTCAAAAGGGGCAGCTCCTTGTAATGCGCTCCAGCATTCAAATTACTTTTTTTACTACCTGAAAATTGAGACATGCTGTATCATTCCTTCTGCAGTCATGGGGGCAGTGTTGTCACTTGCTTCCTTGATCTGATCTATAAGCTATATAGGCTATTCATCAAAGTTGCCTATTTTGCATTGATAACCAAATATAATTCCAGCGACTGTTCAAACAGTAAACCAATTACAAGAATCCACCCAAAAATGTATTTTGTTTAGGAGTACAGACTATTGTGAAATTGTAGAACCTGCTGTAACAAACTAGCTAGCCATGTGCTTTTTTCTTTATGAACAAAACATGATGAAATTATATATTTAGCTGATTTGGCAATGAACACACAAGCAGCCTAACAAACTGGGATAATGTTTTAGGTTACACCGGCAAGTATAATAGTATTTGCCACGGCATGTTTTATAATTATACATCTGATTATTTCACATGGAGATGTGGAAATCTAAAAAGGCTAGCTAGCTTGCTATGATTTTAGAAAGGCTAAAGCCAGCTAGCCAGGCTGCCAGCTAGCTCCTACCAAATTTATTTTTCAAGTGCTATTACTAGCAAGAGAAGGCGATTTGTCCTTGTTATCACAAAAAGAAAAGACCAAAATAAAAATGTCTGCTATCGCTCCCTTATCAATGGTAGTGGGACTGGCTATGATATCATGTTACCAAAAGGTGTCCGCTACTCACACTCCACCTAAGTACACGCACATACAGAAGATCAACAGAGTGAAGCTTGTAGTAACCTTAATCCCTAACCCTTAACCTAACCCTAACTTTAACCCCAAATCCATAACCCAAAAGCAGCCAACAAGTGCTCAGCATATGTGGGAACTCCTTCAAGATTGTTGGAAAAGCATTCCAGGTGAAGCTGGTTGAGAGAATGTGTGCAAAGCTGTCATCAAGGCAAAGGGTGGCTACTTTGAAGAAYCTCAAATCTCAAATATATTTTGATTTATTTAACACTTTTTCCATTACTACATGATTCCATGTGTGTTATTTCATAGTTTTGATGTCTTCACTATTATTCTACAATGTGGAAACTAGTAAAAATAAAGAAAAACCCTTGTGTGTGTCCACATTTTTGACTGGTACTGTATATTGCTAATAATGTGATAGTAGGGTGACTCCCCAAGCTTGTCTCAAACCCAAGCCACCAGTACCAATAATGAATGCCCTAACCACTGTCCCAATAAGGGATATCTCTAGGGGAGTGGTCACCAACGAAGATCACTTTCTGAGTCAAAATGTAATCCGAGATCTACCACTCAGATTTTTTTTTTAACATGACTTAAAAAACGTAAATCAGTATTGTAAAGTACTACTTAAGTAGTTGTTTGGGGTATCTGTACTTTAGTATTCATATTTTTGACAACTTTTACTTTTACTCCACGATATTCCTAAAGAAAATAATGTACATTTTACTCCATACATTTTCCTTTACACCCAAAAGTACTTGTTCCATTGGCACTTTATTCTCAAAATATTGCCTCTTTATCTCCACTTGGCCCTAATACTCTTCAGTATGTTACTCCTATGACCAGAGAAAGTGAAATATTCATTGATATTGTAGCATGAGTGGAAGTAGGGAGAACGTTCATTTTATGACTTATAAAGGTGTTGAACAAAGTGTTGACAGTGCTTAATGACAGCTTAAACATGAACTTACTCATAAAAACAGCAACTCTGCTATATTTGTTGAGTCTCTCTATTCATGGTTTTAAACGTTTTTATTAATTCTCACAGTATCACATTTTCTGTGCACTCAACGTTTCTTTTCAGTCTATGGCTCGAGTTATAAAATTCTTTACTCTTATTTTCCCAGGCAAGTTGACTGAGAAAACATTCTCATTCACAGCAACGACCTGGAGAATAGTTACATGGGAGAGGAGGGGGGATGAATGAGCCAATTTGAATCTGGGATGATTAGGTGGCCTTGATTATTACAAGGAAACTGTGCAGAGAGTTGCATGAACCTCCTGAACAGGTAATCAAATGGCTACCCGGACTATTTGATTGTGTTCCCCACCCCCCCAACCCCTCTTTTACACTGCTGCTACTCTCTGTTTATCATATATGCATAGACACTATAACTATACATTCCTGTACATACTACCTCAATTAGCCCGGCCAACTGGTGCACCCGCACATTGGCTACCCGGGCTATCTGCATTGTGTCCCGCCACCCGCCACCCGCCACCCGCCAACCCCTCTTTTATGCTACTGCTACTCGGTTTATCATATATGCATAGTCACTTTAACCATATCTACATGTACATACTACCTCAATCAGCACRACTAACTGGTGCCTGTATGTAGTCTCGCTACTGTTATAGCCTCACTTCTGTGTATAGCCTCGCTACTGTTATTTTTCACTGTCTTTTTACTGTTGTTTTTCTTTCTTTACTTACCTATTGTTCACCTAATACCTTTTTATTTATTTATTTTTAACTTAGAAATTGCACTGTTGGTTAGAGCCTGTAAGTAAGCATTTCACTGTAAGGTCTACACCTGTTGTGTTCGGTGCAAGTGACAAATAAACCTTGATTTGATTTGCAGACATGGTGATCTGAGCCATTTGATTGGCCAGCGGTGGCCTATAGGTGCACTTGATTTGATTTCTGGTAGGCAGAGTTTTACCTTCAGACACATGAAATGATTCAAAATGGGAACACTTTGCCTTCTCGGCACTAGGGATGCTGAATCAAGTGCACCTACTGCCAACAAAATAGGAACACAAGGCTTTAATCGTTGGGTTTTTTACAAAAATGTTTGGTGATCGACTAGGAATGCTTTGAGCATGTGCTTATTGGGCCAGTGTAGTTAGGCCCTGTCCAGATAAATCATAAACCCCCCTCCCTAGGCACTTGTGCAGATCTGAAACAACTTGATAGGTGTAAGCAATATAGTGAATGCACTTGGAAGTAAATGTCTGCTCTGTTAAAAGTACACTCAAAAAAATAATTTATTTGTCATAGTGATTCAGAAGTATCATTAAAACAGGTTAATATACCCCAACAACATTACACAACAAAAGAAAGCCCTTAAATTGCTGAAATAAGTAAATAAAATCAATGATAAGAGAATAGTCAGATTAACTGATAGCTGATACGAACTATATCTGTGTATATTTGGTGGGACGTTGATGGAATATTCTCCTAATATTCTCCTAATCTCCTTATCCCAGTTACTAATAATCATGAACCCATTAAAACGTTTTAGGGATAGGGGGCAGCATTTTCACTTTTGGATGAATTGTTGCCCATAGTGAACTCCCTCCTACTCTGTCCCAGATGATAAAATATGCATATTATTATTACTATTGGAGAGAAAACACTATGAAGTTTCTAAAACTGTTTGAATTATGTCTGTGAGTATAACAGAACTCATATGGCAGGCAAACTTCCAAACAGGAAGTGAGAATTCTGAGAAGGGTCGATGTGAAAGTCATCGCCTATTCAATTCCCTGTAATATATGGATCTGTTTGCACTTCCTACGCCTTCCACTAGATGTCAACAGTCAGTAGAACGTGGAATGAAGCCTCTAGTGTGATGTGGGGCCGGATGGGAGCTATTTGAGTCAGTGGTCTGGCAGAAGGCTAGTTCCTGGTCATGCGCACTAGTCATGGAATGGCCATGTGTGCCATTACTTATACAGACATGAAGAAATGCTCCGGTTGGAACGTTATTGGATATATATGATAACAACATCCTGAAGATTGATTCTCTACTAAGTTTGACCAGTTTATTCGACTTGTAATATAACTTTTTGAAGTTTTCGTCCGACGTTTGCCTTCATCTGCGCCAGTATTTGGACACGTGTACTACACATTCTAGCTAAAGTTGCTTATTGACATAAGTAATGGACATTATCGAACAAAAAAACGATTTATTGTGGAAATAGGATTCCTGGCATTGCATTCTGATGAAGATAATCAAAGGTAAAGGAATATTTATGATGTAATTTCGTATTTCTGTTGACTCCAACATGGCGGAGAAATTTTGTTAAATCTGAGCCTCGTCTCAGATTATTGCATGGTGTGCTTTTTACTAAAGTTTTWAAAAAATCTGACACAGCGGTTGCATTATGTAACGGCATTCGTCGGTGGAAGGAGAGGACCAAAGCGCAGCGTGGTTAGTGTTCATCTTAATTTAATAATTCCAAAACTGAACACTACAAATACAAAAACAACAAAGTGAAAACCGAAACAGTTCTATCTGGTGCAGACACACAAAGACTG
>NC_036848.1:42986853-42997004 GCF_002910315.2 Salvelinus sp. IW2-2015
CGGCTCCTGAATGGCGGGCGGCTCTGGCGGCGCTGGACAGACGGGCAGCTCAGGCGGCGCTGGACAGACGGGCAGCTCAGGCGGCGCTGGACAGACGGGAGACACAGGCCTGCTGAGGCRCACAGTAGGCCTGGTGCGTGGTGCCGGAACTGGTGGTACCGGGCTGGGGACACGCACCACTGGGCGAGTGCGGGGAGCAGGAACAGGGAGTACTGGGCTCTGGAGACGCACAGGAAGCCTGGTGCGTGGTGTTGGCACTGGTGGTACTGGACTGGTGCGAGGAGCTACCACAGGTGGACTGGTGCGTGGAGAAGGCACCGGATAGACCGGACCGTGAAGGCGCACAGGAGGTCTCGAGCACCGAGCCTGACCAACCTTACCTGGTTGAATGCTCCCCGTAGCCAGGCCAGTGCGGCGAGGTGGAATAGCCCGCACTGGGCTGTGCTGACGAACCGGGGACACCATGCGTAAGGCTGTTGCCATGTACACCGGCCCGAGGAGAGGCACTGGAGACCAGATGCGCTGAGCCGGCTTCATGGCACCTGGCTCGATGCCCACTCTAGCCCGGCCGATACGAGGCGCTGCAATGTACCGCACCAGGCTATGCACACGCACCGGGGACACCGTGCGCCTCACGGCATAACACGGTGCCTGCCCGGTCCCTCTCTCTCCACGGTAAGCGCGGGGAGGTGGCTCAGGTCTCCTACCTAGCTTAGCCACACTCCCCGTGTKCCCCCTCCCCCCAATACATTTTTGGGGCTGCCTCTCGTGCTTCCTTGCCAGCCGTGTTCCCACATACCACTGGTTCCTCTCTCCGGCTGCCTCTGCTCTCCTAGCTGCCTCCACCTGTTCCCATGGAAGGCGATCCCTTCCAGCCAGGATCTCCTCCCATGTGTAGCAACCCTTGCCGTCTAGAATTGTGTTTGACCAGATGCAATGCTATTTTACTGTAAACAAATTRACTACAGATGTTCAGCAAGCTTACAGGGAAGGACTTTCAACACGCACAGCACTTACACAAATGACTGATGACACAAATGACAAAAGAAATTGATGATAAAAAGATTGTGGGGGCTGTTTTGTTAGACTTCAGTGCGGATTTTGACATTATCGATCATAGTCTGCTGCTGGAAAAATGTATGTGTTAGGGCTTTACACCCCCTGCTATGTTGTGTATAAAGTGTTACCCGTCTAACATAACTAAGAGGGGGTTCTCTAATGGAAGGCTCTCCAACATAATCCAGGTAGAATCAGGAATTCCCCAGGGCAGCTGTTTATGCCCCTTCCTTTTTTCAATCTTTACTAACGACATGCCACTGGCCAAGCCAGTGTGTCTATGAATGCGGATYACTCAACAGTATACACGTCTGCTACTACAGTGACTGAAATGACTGCAACACTTAACCTCTCTGGGGCAGGTGGGACGCAATCATCCCACCGGCCAATAGCCAGGGAAAATACAGCGCGCCATATTCAAATAAAATGATATAAAAATCAAACTTTCATTAAATCACACATGTAAGATACCAAGTTAAAGCTACACTCGTTGTGAATCCAGCCAACATGTCAGATTTCAAAAAGGCTTTTCGGCGAAAGCATAAGATGCTATTATCTGATGATAGCACAACAGTAAACAAACAGAGTAGCATATTTCAACACTGCAAGCACGACACAAAACGCAGAAATAAAATATAAATCATGCCTTACCTTTGACGAAATTATTTTGTTGGCACTCCAATATGTCCCATAAACATCACAAATGGTCCTTTTGTTCGATTAATTCCGTCGATATATATCCAAAATGTCAATTTATTTGGACCGTTTCATCCAGAAAAACACAGCTTCCAACTTTCGCCACTTCACTACAAAATATATCAAAAGTTACATGTAAACTTTACCAAAACATTTCAAACTACTTTTGTAATACAACGTTAGGTATTTTTAAACGTTAATTATCGATCAATTTGAAGACGGGATAATCTGTGTTCAATACAAAAAGAAAACAAACTGACGCAACTTTTTTCGTAACGTGCCTCTCTCAAAAAATTTACTTCATGTGACCCTCATTTACGATAGCCCTACTTCTTCATTACACAAAGGAATAACCTCAACCGATTTCCAAGGACTGGTGACATCCAGTGGAAGCGGTAGGAACTGCAAGCAAGTCCATTAGAAATCTGGTGTCTCTAAGAAAACTCATTGAAAAGACAGTGACATCAAAAAAATAAAAATTCTGAATGGTTTGTCCTCAGGGTATTGCCTGTTTTCTATCCAAATCTACTAATACTATGCATATCTTATATTCCGGGGATGAGTAGCAGGCAGTTGAATTTTGGCATGCTATTTATCCGAAAGTGAAAATGCTGCCCCCTGCCCACAAGAAGTTAACAAAGAGCTGCAGTTAGTTTCAGAGTGGGTGGCAAGGAGTAAGTTAGTCCTAAATATGTCAAAAACTAAAAGCATTGTATTTGGGACAAATCATTCACAAAACTCTAAACCTCAACTAAATCTTGTAATGAATAATATGGAAGTTGAGCAAGTTGAAGTGACTAAACTGCTTGGAGAAACCCTGGATTGTAAACTGTCATGGTCAAAACATGTTTATACAACAGTAGCTAAGATGGGGGGAAAGTCTGTCCATAATAACGCACGTCTCTGTCTTCTTGACAACACTGTCAACAGGCCCTAGTTTTGTCAAACTTAGATTACTGTTCAGTCGTGTGGTCAGGTGCCACAAATATTGATTTGGGAAAATTGCAATTGCCTCAGAACAGGGCAACGCAGCTGGCCCTTAAATGTACACGGAGAGCTAATACTAATGATATGCATGTCTATCTCTCATGGCTCAAATTGGAGGAGAGAGTGACTTCATCACTGTTTGTTTTTGTAAGAGGTGTTGACAAGCTGAATTCAGTGAGTTGTCTGTTTAAACTACTAGCACTCAGCCCGGACACCCATGCATACCCCAGAAGATATGCCACCAGAGGTCTCTTCACAATCCAGAACAGACTATGGGAGGCTCACAGTACTACATAGAGTCATGACTACATGGAACTCTAYTCCACATAAAGTAACTGATGCAAGTAATAGAATCAGATTTAAAAAACAGATACAAATACACTTTATGGAACAGCAGGACTGTGAAGAGACACACACACGGGTGCTAGCACACGCACTCTACACACACGTACATTGTAATATTGTTGGTATCATACATTTTGTGTTGTGGATATGTGTGACAGTGTTATATGATGTACTGTTCCATATTTTGTTTTATGTGTATATAAGTGTCTTAATGTGTTTGGACCCCTTGGCAGCAGTTAATGGGGTTCTTTAATCACCATTCTACTGATGGCACGGACCCCTTGCTTGGGCCTTATGTTTATCATTTGTAATCACCACCTTTAGTAGGTGTCGGGGTCCTGTCCACAGGCCCCTTTGTTTATTGATTAACAAATACAAATACAAACTGGACACATTCATGTTTTTGCAAAGTTCCCATGAAACCTGTCTAGAACATTAACATCTTATGTTCTGAGAACATGGCAGCCCTATTCTGTATATTTTTGGTGGGACATTGATGGAATATTCTCCTAACCCACAGAGAACTGGACACATGAATGTTCTCGCAATGTTCCCATGAAACGTGTCTTGAACATCTTATTTTCTGAGAACCTGGTAGAGTAACCATGTTCTCTGTAAGTTCTATTTGACATCAAGGGAATGGTCTCTTGGAAACATCCCTTGCACATCACCGGAACATTCCTATGAATGACCTAATGAGACTCTTAAGGGAACGTTCTCTAAAGTTGTTGTTAGCTGGGATGTCCCCACTTGTCAGAATGTTCCTTGTTTTTTGCTTGTGGTCCTCACAAGTATAGTAAAACCAAAAGAACACACACACACTTCTTACATGTACTTACAAACATGGGTATATGCGAGCGCACACCCACATACATACTCACGTACTCAATGGTTAAATGTAGACCATATCTCAAAATCACAGATGTTGATAGGCAGCTGTCAGATGTGTCCCCCTTGTGATTAGTCTGATTGGTTTAAACAATGGTGTTGTACAGAGCATAGAAATAGAATCACTAGAACTGGAATTCGGATTCAATAATACCATAATGGGTGGATTGTTTTTCTATGGTATTGAGCTATTGGTTTGTTTAACCCCCCGTTGGCTGAGCCCTCAGAGTCTACATAAAGAGATCTCCTCTTCACAGGAACTGTTGCAGCTGCAGTTCACACACACACACACACATAGACACACACACACACTCCGTCCGTCCATCTGGATAATGTTCACACCGCTGCCATTTACAGGATCCCGGCATGGCCCCGGCAACAGGGGAATTCGGCCGCCCCAACCCCCCTACCTCCAGACCCCTTAATACCTTCTCTCTCCGTCTCTCCTTCTATTTCTCCGCTTAACAATCAAAGGCCATATGGCAAACATATTCCTATGGTTCATTGGCTTTTATAGCTGTTGCTTAGAAAATGGGCGCTGGCGGTGAAGGGGTGTTCCGGCAGGGGTCTGAAGAGGTAAATAGTATAGCCTGTCACTGTTGGCCATTAAACACACTTTATTCCTATTAGCCCTGTCATCCTCCGCTCGGGGACCATTGAAACCACGGTGGTTAATTACAAAAGAAAAACAGAACCACGTTACATGTCTTTAAACCAGCAGTCTGACTCGACTCGACGCTGCACCTTATACATTTATACAGCAGCACTTGTTCACTTGACAGATGGTATGGTCGCTTCTGCTACGTAGGCCAATTCATGGAGTAGAGTGTGTCCATTGGGAGAGTCAGCAGTATATTTGTATGGATTCACAATAACTGGATAGAGTCTGCTTTTGTTATGTTATGCAGGAGAAAGGTGACACTGAGGTCCTTTTTGATGTCTGCATAAAGCCAATCCAATCTCCACTAGTCAATGGTTTGTAATCTGTTGTTTTTCACAAGAGATGTGCTAGAACATGGCAATTGTTATTCACACTCACACCATACTAAAGTGCAGTGTTTTCTTATTCTCTTTGGAACCTTTAGGAAACTCTAACCTGCCCCTCACTTCTTAACCATACATTGAGTAAGAACACCTTGTGACGTGGCTTGTCTCAGACTAACGTGTTGAGTTTACCATTGGTGACAACATAAAAAACAGACCAAGCATAACCTACGAAGCAAAGGCTGAACTTCGGAACTCTGGAATTCAATCTGTCGGCAATTTCATGCGGCTCATTTTGCTAGGTGGGGTCTACAGTTCGGCTCTCTCCTTTCTTTCCGTTGAGAGTTTTTACGATGGGCCATAAGTCAGTTGGACAGAGGCCCACACCCCACCACTGACCTGCATCTGGACAGCATCTGGGGTCACAGGGTCACGCTGACAAGTGTTAAACCATCTGGAGACTTCCTGCTATCCCTGGATTGGACAGAGAGGAGAGAAGGATGGAGGGATAGAGGGGATTTATGATGGGTGTAGAAAATAACAGGGAAATACATAAATGTGAAAAGCGACAATAACAAATATAGGGTATTCATTCTGTCATCAATTCACCATATACACGTTTGTTTTGCTTGACAACATAATATACTGTACTCAACGCAGCCTTTCACATATGGGTTGGCTCACTTGCTCTACCTCAGACTGCAACATGCAGCTGCTAACAGGGAAATTATTAGATCTAACTATTAGGCACCCACTGTCACTTGAAAAACATTCTCTCTCTCTCTCTAAGAACTGTGTGTGTGTGTGTTTGTGCATGTGTATTCCAGCAGAATCCAGCTTCAAAACATCTACAAAGCAAAGACTTTCACCCTCATGTTYGAGCTAAATATTTACATATTCAATATTTCTATTCATATTCATCTACGCACTGGACTTTGACAAATGACCAAAGCCCATTCTCAGATGCTGCCTGTCTTTGTCTTTGTCTCCCAGTCCCGACAATTGGATTATAATGACTTGTCTAATGGCCAGGCTGTCTGGAGATGGAACCCTGGCTTCTGTCCCGAAATGGCATCCTATTTCTTTACATACAGTTGTGCACTACTTTTGACCAGAACTCTATGTGCCCTGTTCAAAAGTAGTGTACTATATAGGGCATAGGGTACCATTTGGGATGCAGCCTTGGAGTAACAAAGATCCCCAGTCAGGGCCTATGCTAGCCATTGTGCAATTAGCTCAGGATTTCAACATCCTGGTGAGTAGCTCAGCTTGCACCTGAGACTAACGACTATGTAATCTGTTATCAATTATCTGTCCTTCAGCTTTCACATCCTCTCCACCCCTCCTTCTCCCTCCCCACTTCCTCCCCCTCCTCCCCCTCGTTCTTCCTCCACATTGCTCCGCCGAACTTCTTCATCATTTGATTAACGCCCCTCATCTCCCACAACCCTCCTCTTTTATCCATCCATCCATCCCATCCATCCTCCACTGACTTAAACACTTCCTTCTGTTTCCATGGCCTTGTTTACTTCCTGGACCAATGGCCCTCATCCTGAGTGGGGATTGGTTACCCCAGGGCTCCACCAGACAAAGCCTTTCAAGTGTCTGAAGCACTTTGGGGTACCGTGCTCTCTCTGCCCCCTCGGAGAGCTTTCTCTCTCCTCTCCATTCTCTCTCTTCTCTTGTGTCCCTGGGATGTTTTCCCCCTGTTTTCTTTTGCCGGACACCCGTTCACCCAAAGGCCTGTCATCTCAAAGGCACTTCTTTTCTGTTTAGTCTAAAAAAGGAGGACTGTTACAGTATAATGTACTAAAAGTAAGTAAGTAGCCTTGGCTTGTTCAAGTCGGAATGGCTCATAGGAGCAGGAGCTTATCTCCTGTTGCTGTAGCGTGCAAGTACACCCCCTGGACAGGATGCTAGTATACCGCTGATTGGCGCTGGCCCAGGCCTTACCACCAATCAATTTCCTTAATGCTGAGTGCCAAGTGGAGAGGCATCAGGTCCCATTTTTACATTCTTTGGTATGACTCGGACAGGGATTGAACTCATAACCTTCCAATCTCAACCTTTATTTTAATGGCCCATAACAAACCATTTATAAAGCATATACAAACCGTTTGCTCACCATTTATTCATCATTAATCCCACATTCGTAATGTTATTAAATTAAGCTATATATACACTATTCCCTTAAACATCCCGTGCTGTGTGCTTGTTCTTTTACCAGGTACAGCGGGAATGTCTACCAATGGCATGCCCATCTTTTTGTGAGAAATTAAAATAGTCACTCAAAACATTTACAAAGTATTTATAAAGTATAAATATCACACACTTTAGATTAGGGACTGCAAAAACACTTGCTAATGATTAGTAAATGATTCATTAATGTGACAGTAATGATTTATAAATGGCAAACACCATTTCTAAATGCCTTATAAATGGTTTGTTGCCAACCCTTAAAATAAAGTGTTACACATCCTAGCTGTTAATGAATAAACACAAATAGGGTGCTTTGGAGTTAAATGCCCCTCTCCTGTAATTGTCACAGAAAACGCTTTGTCACCAACATTTTKTTCCATGCTAAACTAAAAATGTAATCTGTCTAAACTCAAAGTTTTGAGTCACGCCAACAAAACTATTTTGAGGCCCATTAATCTAATATTTTGTCATTTAGAAAAAGTGATATATATATTCTAATGAAGTAATAATCTAATGAAGCTCTGAACATTTTTATATATACCAGTAGGGTGAATTTTGGCCCATTCCTCCTGACAGAGCTTGTGTAACTGAGTCAGGTTTGTAGGTCTCCTTGCTCACACACGCTTTTTCAGTTCTACCCACAAATGTTCTATAGGATTGAGGTCAGGGCTTTGTGATGGCCCTTCCAATACCTTGACTTTGTTGTCCTTAAGCCATTTTGCCACAACTTTGGAAGTATGCTTGCGGTCATTGTCCATTTGGAAGACCCATTTGCGACCAAGCTTTAACTTCCTGACTGATGTCTTGAGACGTTGCTTCAATATATCCACATAATTTTCCATCCTCATGATGCCATCTATTTTGTGAAGTGCACCAGCCCCTCCTGCAGCAAAGCACCTCCACAACATGATGCTGCCACCCCCGTGCTTCACGGTTGAGATGGTGTTCTTTGGCTTGCAAGCCTCACCCATTTTTCCTCCAAGCATAATGATGTGGCAATTATGGCCAAACATTTTTATTTTTGTTTCATCAGACCAAGAGGAACATTTCTCCAAAAAGTACGATCTTTGTCCCCATGTGCAGTTGCAAACCGTAGTCCGGCTTTCTATTATGGCGGTTTTGGAGCAGTGGCTTCTTCCTTAATGAGCGGCCTTCAGGTTATGTCGATATAGGACTCGTTTTACTGTGGATATAGATACTTTTGTACCTGTTTCCTCCAGCACTTCACAAGGTCCTTTGCTGTTGTTCTGGGATTGATTTGCACTTTTCGCCACCAAAGTACGCTCATCTCTAGGAGACAAACGTGTCTCCTTCCTGAGCGGTATGACGGCTGCGGGTCTATGGTGTTTACTATTGTTGTTACAGATGAATGTGGTCCCTTCAGGCAATTGAAAAATTGCTCCCAAGGATGAACCAGACTTGTGAGGTCTACAATTGTTTTTCTGAGGTCTTGGCTGATTTCTTTTGATTTTCCCATGATTGTCAAGCAAAGAGGCACTGAGTTTGAAGGATAGACCTTGAAATTACACTCCATAGGGTACACCTCCAATTGACTCAAATGATGTCAATTAGCCTATCAGAAGCTTCTAAAGCCATGACATCATTTTCTGGAATTTTCCAAGCTGTTTAAAGGCACAGTAAGCTTATTGTATGTTAACTTCTGACCCATTGGAATTGTGACACAGTGAATTATACGTGAAATAATCTGTCTGTAAACAATTGTTRGAAAATGTACGTGTGTCATGCACTATGTAGATGTCCTAACTGACTTGCCAAAACTATAGTTTGTTAACAAGAATTTTGTGGAAAACGAGTTTTAATGACTCCAACCTCAGTGTATGTAAACTTCCGACTTCAACTGTATATTAGCCTTTTCCAAATCATGTCCAAATCATCTATGAGTAACTTTGAGTTATACAATACATTTTGAGATACTTAGAATGATTTGGACAGGAAAGATAAAAAGAGGATCTGTACATCAAATCCTCATCATAGTGATGATATTAATTGTAATGGTGGACAAAGTACTCAGAAGTCATACTTGAGTAAAAGTAAAGATACCTTAATAGAAAATGATTCAAGGAGGGAGCCCTCCAGTCCGGAGCCTCAAAAAAGAGAGAGATTTGCCCAATGGGATCATCACAGTGAAGGCTTGTGGCCATGGATCATACTGGAGGGCTTCGTGCCATGGATCATCACTGGAGCTTCGTGCCATGGATCATCACTGGAGGCTTCGTGCCTGGATCATCACTGGAGGCTTCGTGCCATGGATCATCCGGAGGCTTCGTGCCAATGGATCATCAGGAGGCTTTCGTGCCATGGATCATCACTGGAGGCTTTCGTGCCATGGATATCACTGGAGGCTTCGTGCCATGATCATCACTGGAGGCTTTGTGCATGGATCAACACTGGAGGCTTTTGCCATGGATCATCACTGGAATGGAGAGACACACAGGAGGCCTGGCTCTGGGAGAAGGCACAGGACTCACCAGGCTGGGAGACATGCAGGAGGGTTAGAGCTTAGCACAGGCACAGGACTCACCAGGCTGGGGAGACATGCAGAGGTGCACAGGCTCGTGCAGGGCCTTGTCCTTGCCGAGGCACCGGATACACTGGACCGTGGAGGCGCACTGGAGGTCTCGAGCAAAAAGCCTGCACAACCCGTCCTGGCTGTATGGTGAGTTTGGCCCTGCAGGTGCGGGGCGCAGGCACAGGACGCACTGGGCTGTGCAGACGCACTGGAGAACAGTGCGCAAAGCTGGCGCAGGATAACACGGGCCGAGGAGACGCACTGGAGACCAGACTCTGGCTGCTCCGGACAGGAGGGAGACTCTGGCGGCCCGGACTGGAGGGCGTCGCTGGAGGCTCAGGACTGGAGGGCGACGCTGGAGGCTCCGGACTGGAGGGCGTCGCTGGAGGCTCCGGACTAGAGGGGCGTGCTGGAGGCTCCGGACTGGAGGGCGTCGCTGGAGGCTCCGGACTAGAGGGCGTCGCTG
>NC_036848.1:42997407-43004778 GCF_002910315.2 Salvelinus sp. IW2-2015
TCGGACAGGAGGAGACTCTGGCTGCTCCGGACTGGAGGCGTCGCTGGAGGCTCCGGACTGGAGGGCGACGCTGGAGGCTCCGGACTGGAGGGCGTCGCTGGAGGCTCCGGACTAGAGGGCGTCGCTGGAGGCTCCGGACTGGAGGGCGTCGCCGGAGCTCCGGACTGGAGGGCCACGCCGGAGGCTCCGGACTGGAGGCGTCGCCGGAGGCTCCGGACTGGAGGGCGTCGCCGGTGGCTCCGGACTAGAGGGCGACGCCGGAGGCTCGCGACTAGAGGGTGTCGCTGGAGGCTCCGGACTAGAGCGACGCTGGAGGCTCCGGACTAGAAGGCATTGCAGGAGGCTCCGGACTGACGTCCTTTGTTGGAGGCCTCGTGCCACAACTCCTCATCGGAGTTTCGTGCCAAGGATCCTCACTGGAGGCTTCGTGCCATGGATCATCACTGGAGGCTTCTTGCCATGGATCATCACTGGAGGCTTCGTGCCATGGATCATCACTGGAGGCTTTGTGCCATGGATCAACACTGGAGGCTTTCTGCCATGGATCATCACTGGAATGGAGAGACACACAGGAGGCCTGGCTCTGGAGAAGGCACAGGACTCACCAGGCTGGGGAGACATGCAGAAGGGTTAGAGCTTAGCACAGGCACAGGACTCACCAGGCTGGGGAGACATGCAGGAGGCCTTGTCCTTGGCCGAGGCACCGGATACACTGGACCGTGGAGGCGCACTGGAGGTCTCGAGCAAAAAGCCTGCACAACCCGTCCTGGCTGTATGTGAGTTTGGCCCTGCAGGTGCGGGGCGCAGGCACAGGACGCACTGGGCTGTGCAGACGCACTGGAGACACAGTGCGCAAAGCTGGCGCAGGATAACACGGGCCGAGGAGACGCACTGGAGACCAGACTCTGGCTGCTCCGGACAGGAGGGAGACTCTGGCGGCCCCGGACTGGAGGGCGTCGCGTGGAGCTCAGGACTGGAGGGCGACGCTGGAGGCTCCGGACTGGAGGGCGTCGCTGGAGGCTCCGGACTAGAGGGCGTTGCTGGAGGCTCCGGACTGGAGGGCGTCGCTGGAGGCTCCGGACTAGAGGGCGTCGCTAGAGGCTCCGGACTGGAGGGCTCCCTCCTTGAATCATTTTCTATTAAGGTATCTTTACTTTTACTCAAGTATGACTTCTGAGTACTTTGTCCACCATTACAATTAATATCATCACTATGATGAGGATTTGATGTACAGATCCTCTTTTTATTTCCTGTCCAAATCATTCTAAGTATCTCAAAATGTATTGTATAACTCAAAGTTACTCATAGATGATTTGGACATGATTTGGAAAAGGCTAATATACAGTTGAAGTCGGAAGTTTACATACACTGAGGTTGGAGTCATTAAACTCGTTTTCCACAAAATTCTTGTTAACAAACATAGTTTTGGCAAGTCAGTTAGGACATCTACATAGTGCATGACACACGTACATTTTCTAACAATTGTTTACAGACAGATTATTTCACGTATAATTCACTGTGTCACAATTCCAATGGGCAGAAGTTAACATACAATAAGCTTACTGTGCCTTTAAACAGCTTGGAAAATTCCAGAAAATGATGTCATGGCTTTAGAAGCTTCTGATAGGCTAATTGACATCATTTGAGTCAATTGGAGGTGTACCTATGGATGTATTTCAAGGCCTACCTTCAAACTCAGTGCCTCTTTGCTTGACATCATGGGAAAATCAAAAGAAATCAGCCAAGACCTCAGAAAAACAATTGTAGACATCCACAAGTCTGGTTCATCCTTGGGAGCAATTTTCAATTGCCTGAAGGGATCACATTCATCTGTACAAACAATAGTAAACACCATAGGACCCCGCAGCCGTCATACCGCTCAGGAAGGAGACACGTTCTGTCTCCTAGAGATGAGCGTACTTTGGTGCGAAAAGTGCAAATCAATCCAGAACAACAGCAAAGGACCTTGTGAAGGTGCTGGAGGAAACAGGTACAAAAGTATCTATATCCACAGTAAAACGAGTCCTATATCGACATAACCTGAAGGCCGCTCATTAAGGAAGAAGCCACTGCTCCAAAACCGCCAAAAAAAGCCGGACTACGGTTTGCAACTGCACATGGGGACAAAGATCGTACTTTTTGGAGAAATGTCCTCTGGTCTGATGAAACAAAAAATAGAACTGTTTGGCCATAATGACCATCATTATGCTTGGAGGAAAATGGGTGAGGCTTGCAAGCCAAAGAACACCATCTCAACCGTGAAGCACGGGGGTGGCAGCATCATGTTGTGGAGGTGCTTTGCTGCAGGAGGGCTGGTGCACTTCACAAAAAGATGGCATCATGAGGATGGAAAATATGTAGATATTGAAGCAACGTCTCAAGACATCAGTCAGGAAGTTAAAGCTTGGTCGCAAATTGGGTCTTCCAAATGGACAATGACCGCAAGCATACTTCCAAAGTTGTGCAAAATGGCTTAAGGACAACAAAGTCAAGGTATTGGAAGGGCCATCACAAAGCCCTGACCTCAATCCTATAGAACATTTGTGTGGTAGAACTGAAAAAGCGTGTGTGAGCAAGGAGACCTACAAACCTGACTCAGTTACACAAGCTCTGTCAGGAGGAATGGGCCAAAATTCACCCTACTGGTATATATAAAAAATGTTCAGAGCTCATTAGATTATTACTTCATTAGAATATATATATCACTTTTTCTAAATGACAAAATATTAGATTAATGGGCCTCAAAATAGTTTTGTTGGCGTGACCAAAACTTTGAGTTTAGACAGATTACATTTTTAGTTTAGCATGGAACAAATGGTGGTGACAAAGCGTTTTCTGTGACAATTACAGGAGAGGGCATTTAACTCCAAAGCACCCTATTTGTGTTTATTCATTAACAGCTAGGATGTGTAACACTTTATTAAGGGTTGGCAACAAACCATTTATAAGGCATTTAGAAATGGTGTTTGCCATTTATAAATCATTACTGTCACATTAATGAATCATTTACAATCATTAGCAAGTGTTTTTGCAGTCCCTAATCTAAAGTGTGTGATATTTATACTTTATAAATACTTTGTAAATGTTTTGAGTGACTATTTTAATTTCTCACAAAAAGATGGGCATGCCATTGGTAGACATTCCCGCTGTACCTGGTAAAAGAACAAGCACCAAGCACGGGATGTTTAAGGGAATAGTGTATATAGCAGCCAGAGTCTCCCTCCTGTCCGGGGCCCGCTTCTATGTTGTCTATGTTTTGTATTTCTGTGTTTGGCCTGGTATGGTTCCCAATCAGAGGCACCTGTCAATCGTTGTCTCTGATTGAGAACCATACTTAGGTAGCCTGTTCCCACCTGTGTTTGTGGGTAGTTGTTTTCTGTTTTGTGTGTCATCACCTTACAGAACTGTTCGTTTGTCGTTTTTGTTGTTTTGGAAGTGTTTCGTATTTTATTATAAAATATGAACACCTACCACGCTGCACCTTGGTCCTCTTCTCCTTCTCCCGMYGACGTTCGTTACAACCCCCTTTCTAAAGTTTCTGTTTTTATTGACTAACAAAGAAACAAACACATTTCTGCAGGTTTATTTCCCTTCAAAATGTTTTTGCCTGAGGACAGCCACTATGCACATATCTAAATATATTTGCCCAAGTTACGCTATATTAGACAAATTTGAAAATCACTGAATATATGCCTTATAGATTAAGGTTTAGGTTTCATATAATACCTTATAACAGCCTAACTCCATATTTCTAATTAGTGAATTTCAAGTGCCCATTTTAGATACGTGTTTAAATATTAGGCTACATATAATTCAATTGAAGAAAACAGAGAGAGAAGGAGAGAGAGAGAGGCTGCAAGTTAGTTAATGTTTTGGCTGTAGCCAATGGCTACATTAATTAAGGAGCTGGCAGTCTCTCTCTCTCTCCTTCTCTCTGAATTCAATATACAACCTTCTGTGTTTRTCAAAGAATGATGTCGGGACTAGTTTATGTGGATGCGGATAGATTTMCAGCATTGTGCTTTATTTGACAGTGTATCTTTCTGCCAAGAACTGACAGGCCTTTCAGCGAATTGAATAAGTGGGAGATAGGCGGTACTTTCCAGCCTTCAGTGTGGTGACTATGTATTATAATCCGACACCAGAGTCACTTGTTACTACACCTCATAAACTCTCTCGCTGGAATGAAGAGACTGAAATTCAGAAGCAAATAAACATGAATAAAACAATTAATATACACAGACAGTCCCTAATTGACCTTTATTGTAATACATGATGACTTCTGTTTAGTATTAATAACTGTATATATGTCTACTAGATGGCTATTGCCTTACCAAACCCAATGGGCATACAACGTAATAAAGACCGGATGAAATCTGGTTCGGGACGTCTTATAACTAGATCACAACCAGATTAAGAAGTCTTTTCCATGATGTCTTTTTGACGTCATGAAAAACATGTCTTATTTTGGTTGATGTCTGTTTTTTGGTTCAAATCTATTTGAACTACCTGCCAGTTATCTTAATGCTACTCAATTAATAGACACCTATCTATATAAACATGTGCATAGTGTCTGTGGGGCATGCACTTATTACATATAAGACACTAGAACCATTACAATTCATAAAATTGGACTAATGCCTTCTGGCTCGGACAAGGCTATAATTGATCATGTTAGACCTCATCAGATTAAATCAATATTGACAGGATTGTTCTGATGTTCTTTACGCTGAAAACCAGCGTTTTTGGGGGGAAAAGAACGTCAAGGAAAGATTTTCTAATGTTAGCTAACTTAGCTGGCTAATTTTAGCTAGCTAACATTAGCACTCTGGCTAATTCTCTATGGGCATGGTAAGTTTAAATTTTTATCTGTTGTAGCTAGTTAGCTAATGTTTTGACATGTTGATATCTGTTTAGTTAATGACAGTAAATGTGTGTGTGTTCTCTCTATATGTGTGTGTGTGTTTGAGTGTGTGAGAGAGAGAGAGAGACAGACAGAGAAGATGTCATGTTAGCTGTGTGTATGTTCTGTGTGAGAGAGAGGGGGGAGAGAGATGATGATGATCATGTTTATGTGTGTAAGTGTGTGTGTGTGAGAGAGAGAGCGAGATATGGTCAATGAATACACATAGGAAACATTGTGTGTGTGTGTGTGTGTGTGTGTGTGTGTGTGTGTGTGTGTGTGTGTGTGTGTCATCCATTTGGAAGGTAACCAGGTTTTAAGGCTAAGCTATCTCCCTGCTCTCTCTCACACACATCACACACACACACACACACACACACACACACACCACACATTTGGCCACACACACACACAAGCACACACACAGCACACACACACCATCTCACACACACCCACCACACAAGCAACAGCACCATCAACACACCCACACACCAACCACAAACACACACTACACACAACACACACACACACACACACACACACACACACCACCACACACACACACAACACACACACACCACACACAAACACACACACACGAACACACACACACACACACACACACACACACACACACAACACACACACACAGCAGTTATAAGACGTCCCGACCCAGATTTCATCCGGTCTTTATTACGTTGTATGCCCATTGGGTTTGGTAAGGCAATAGCCATCTAGTAGACATATATACAGTTATTAATACTAAACAGAAGTCATCGAGTATTACAATAAGGTCAATTAGGGACTGTCTGTGTATATTAATTGTTTTATTATGTTTATTTGCTTCTGAATTTCAGTCTCTTCATTCCAGCGAGAGAGTTTATGAGGTGTAGTAACAAGTGACTCTGGTGTCGGATTATAATACATAGTCACCACACTGAAGGGCTGGAAAGTACCGCCTATCTCCCACTTATTCAATTCGCTGAAAGGCCGTCAGTTCTTGGCAGAAAGATACACTGTCAAATAAAGCACAATGCTGAAATCTATCCGCATCCACATAAACTAGTCCCGACATCATTCTTTGAAAACACAGAAGGTTGTATATTGAATTCAGAGAGAAGGAGAGAGAGAGAGAGACTGCCAGCTCCTTAATAAATGTAGCCATTGGCTACAGCCAAAACATAAATAACTTGCAGCCTCTCTCTCTCTCCTTCTCTCTCTGTTTTCTTCAATTGAATTATAGTAGCCTAATATTTAACACAGTATCTAAAATTGAAATTCACTAATTAGAAATATGGAGTTAGGCTGTTATAAGGTATTATATAAACCTAAACCTTAATCTATAAGGCATATATCCAGTGATTTTCAAATTTGTCTAATATAGCGTAACTTGGGAAATATATTTAGATATGTGCATAGTGGCTGTCCTCAGGCAAAACACTTTTGAAGGGAAATAAACCTGCAGAAATGTGTTTGTTTCTTTGTTAGTCAATAAACACAGAAACTTTAGAAAGGGGGTTGTAACGAACGTCAGCGGGAGAAGGAGAAGAGGACCAAGGTGCAGCGTGGTAGGTGTTCATATTTTATAATAAAATACGAAACACTTCCAAAAACAACAAAAACGACAAACGAACAGTTCTGTAAGGTGATGACACACAAAACAGAAACAACTACCCACAAACACAGGTGGGAACAGGCTACCTAAGTATGGTTCTCAATCAGAGACAACGATTGACAGGTGCCTCTGATTGGGAACCATACCAGGCAAACACAGAAATACAAAACATAGACAACATAGAAGCGGGCCCCGGACAGGAGGGAGACTCTGGCTGCTCCGGACAGGAGGGAGACTCTGGCTGCTCCGGACTAGGAGGGGACCTGGCTGCTCCGGACTGGAGGCGTCGCTGGAGGCTGCCGGACTAGAGGGCGTCGCTGGAGGCTCCGGACTGGAGGGCGTCGCGGAGGCTCCGGACTGGAGGCGACGCCGGAGGCTCCGGACTGGAGGGCGTCGCCGGAGGCTCCGGACTGGAGGGCGTCGCCGGGGCTCCGGACTAGAGGGCGACGCCGGAGGCTCCGGACTAGAGGGTCGCTGGGCTCCGGACTAGAGGGCGACGCTGGAGGCTCCGGACTAGAAGGCATTGCAGGAGGCTCCGGACTGACGTCCTTTGTTGGAGGCCTCGTGCCACAACTCCTCACTGGAGGTTTCGTGCCAAGGATCCTCACTGGAGGCTTCGTGCCATGGATCATCACTGGAGGCTTCTGCTGATGGATCATCACTGGAGGCTTCTTGCCATGGATCATCACTGGAGACTTCTTGCCATGGATCATCACTGGAGGCTTCTTGACATGGAATCATCCTGGGAGGCGTCCGGCCATGGTCATCGACTGCGTGGCTGTCGGAGCCATGGAAGCATCGCCGCTGGAGGCTCGTGCTGTGATCAATACAGGAGGCTCGTGGCCTGGATCCT
>NC_036848.1:43004803-43027940 GCF_002910315.2 Salvelinus sp. IW2-2015
TTGGCAGAGTAAAAAGAAGGAAGCCTGTACAAAATACAAATATTCTACAACATGCATCCTCGTTTTGTAATAAGGCACTAAAGTAAAACTGAAAAAAAATGGTAAAGAAATTAACTTTATGTCCGGAATACAAAGCTTTATTTTTAGGGCAAATCCAACACAACACATCACTAAGTACCACCATATTTCAAGCATGGTGGTTGCTGCATCATGTTATGGGTATACTTGTCATCGGCAAGAACTAGGGAGTTTTTCTTTTAACATAGAAAGATACATAATAGAGTTAATCATGTCTGCTTTATCCTAACCCTAGCTGTCATCATGATCTTCATCATCCTCATCATCATCATCATCATCATCACCATCATCGTCACCACCATCCTTGTATGGTAGCTAATATCCTGAAAATGTATCTAAGGTCATTAGCCACATGTAAGGCAAGCTTACAGTTTAACCACTGTAACCGAGCAACCTGAGGTTAAACAACATTCAATCAAAACATTCCCCTGTACATCACTAGATCAATTCTTAAATGAGTTTCAATGAGAACAGACATCGGTTAAAAGGCTGTTTGTGTTAATGAGATGTACATCCCAAGGTCCCAGTACGTTTAAAGCCAGCTCAATACATTTGCTCTATGTGGAATCTGATGGCCAATTATTATTGATCCAGAGGGTTCGGACATGTGTGTGGATTCACCGCCTGGCAATTCGGCAAATGCCAGAAGGATCGGACCATCTCTTATTAGGGTAGGCTGGTTGAAATGGACAACAATTATATGTAAAAATAGAATGGACACAGCCAGATGCCCATGAGCCAGTTTTTTGTGTGACTTTTGCACTATTTCCCTGTTGTCATGATCGTCTATATTGATCATTTGGCTGACCAATGGGCAACAGCCCCCCCACCAAGATGGGCCCGGCCTCATTTTCTGATGGCTGAGCTGAGGTTGGCGCAAATGTCACATTCAAAGTCAAACGTGCATCATCAGAAAGAGTAAGACCCGTTCTGACTCTGTCAGCCACTCAGTAAAAACCAAAAAATGGATGGTAGTGCGAAAAAGTTATGAGACCAAACAGGCCTCTTTATGCTGCTAAATGTGTGAAATAACAACTTTTTTGCTCAAAGTTCTGGTTCTGCTGGTCCGACCGCGGCTGTGTCTGTGAGAATGTGTCTGTGAGAAATGAGGTGCAGTCGAGGTAGGAATAACACTGAGAAAGAGGAGCCACGCACACTGACATAGATCATGTACCTACTGCTGCCAGTTAGGCCTAATTATTTTGGCTGTATATTGAATGAAAAGATGTCATACCTACTATAGTAGGCTAATTAGGGAAAGGGGATTTGGGGGAACAGTTTAAACACTAGGCTACTTGCAATATAGCCTCACAAGTTGTTAAATTGGCTTTTTATAGCACCTACCCATTGGGCAAAATCTGGTTGAAAAGCCGTCAGTATGAGGCGTCTACGTTTTGGGTTCCAAGTTCTACTTCCAAGTTCTACTTGGAACCAAACGGGTTCTGCATGGAACCAGAAACGGTTCTTCAAAGGGTTCTCCTATAGGGAAAGCCAATTAAACCTTTACAGGTTCTAGAAACACCTTTTTTTTCTAAGAGTGTAATATCATGCAATCATGGGAAGCTGAATAGCATGTCTCTTGGGAAATCCAGTCTCTGTGAGAACTGATGCAGAGAATTTTTTTACTGATCATCAGCAAAGCTAGTACAAACCTAGCTCTTACAAAGCTGCTTAGTAGCAATCAATTCACATTGAAGCTCAGAGTATCAAACAGAAAAAAAATGACATTTTGCACATACTACTTACAGTCATTGACTATGGATTTAAGGAGGAGGGGTTCTGCTCTCTCCTTTCCCTGGGATGTGGCTGAATAGGTCACTGGTAACTGAGTGGGTGGCCAACACTGTTGTAGAAGCCATGCATCAGGTCATTTGCATTTTTTCAGGAACTGTAAAGAGAGAGATGAATCATTGATTACCCCATCCCAAAGCAGGGATAGGAAAAATGTATCGTGTTTTCAAATATAAAATCCCTGATGAATCAAGAAAAACTTCAATTCCATTTTGGTAGGTACAGGTTTTAGGCTAGCTTACTCTCTCTCACACACACACACACACATACACACACATACACACACACACACACACACACACACACACACACACCACACACACAACACACACCACACACACACACACACACCACTGAAGTTTTTCTTGATTCATCAGGGATTTTATGAAGTTTTTCTTGATTCATCAGGGATTTTATATTTGAAAACACGATACATTTTTCCTATCCCTGCTTTGGGATGGGTAATCATGATTCATCTCTCTCTTTACAGTTCCTGAAAAATGCAAATGACCTGATGCATGGCTTCTACAACAGTGTTAGGCCACCCACTCAGTTACCAGTGACCTATTCAGCCACATCCCAGGGAAAGGAGAGAGCAGAACCCCTCCTCCTTAAATCCATAGTCAATGACTGTAAGTAGTATGTGCAAAATGTCATTTTTTTTCTGTTTGATACTCTGAGCTTCAATGTGAATTGATTSCTACTAAGCAGCTTTGTAAGAGCTAGGTTTGTACTAGCTTTGCTGATGATCAGTAAMAWWWWTTCTCTGCATCAGGTCTCACAGAGACTGGATTTCCCAAGAGACATGCTATTCAGCTTCCCATGATTGCATGATATTACACTCTTAGAAAAAAAGGTGTTATCTAGAACCCGTAAAGGTTAATTGGCTTTCCCTATAGGAGAACCCTTTGAAGAACCGTTTCTGGTTCCATGCAGAACCCGTTTGGTTCCAAGTAGAACTTGGAACCCAAAACGTAGACGCTCATACTGACGGCTTTTCAACCAGATTTTGCCCAATGGGTAGGTGCTATAAAAGCCGGGCCCATCTTGGTGGGGGGGCTGTTGCCCATTGGTCAGCCAAATGATCAATATAGACGATCATGACAACAGGGAAATAGTGCAAAAGTCACACAAAAAAACTGGCTCATGGGCATCTGGCTGTGTCCATTCTATTTTTACATATAATTGTTGTCCATTTCAACCAGCCTACCCTAATAAARGATGGTCCGATCCTTCTGGCATTTGCCAGAATTGCCAGGCGGTGAATCCACCACACATGTCCGAACCCTCTGGATCAATAATAATTGGCCATCAGATTCACATAGAGCAAAYGTATTGAGCTGGCTTTAAACGTACTGGGACCTTGGGATGTACATCTCATTAACACAAACAGCCTTTTAACGATGTCTGTTCTCATTGAAACTCATTATAAGAATTGATCTAGTGGATGTACAGGGGAATGTTTTGATTGAATGTTGTTTAACCTCAGGTTGCTCGGTTACAGTGGTTAAACTGTAAGCTTGCCTTACATGTGGCTAATGACCTTAGATACATTTTCAGGATATTAGCTACCATACAAGGATGGTGGTGACGATGATGGTGATGATGATGATGATGATGATGAGGATGATGAAGATCATGATGAAGCTAGGGTTAGGATAAAGCAGACATGATTAACTCTATTATGTATCTTTCTATGTTAAAAGAAAAACTCCCTAGTTCTTGCCGATGACAAGTATACCCATAACATGATGCAGCAACCACCAYGCTTGAAAATATGGTGGTACTTAGTGATGTGTTGTGTTGGATTTGCCCTAAAAATAAAGCTTTGTATTCCGGACATAAAGTTMATTTCTTTACCATTTTTTTTCAGTTTTACTTTAGTGCCTTATTACAAASAGGATGCATGTTGTAGAATATTTGTATTTTGTACAGGCTTCCTTCTTTTTACTCTGCCATTTAGGTTATTATTGTGAAGTACTGTAACTACACAACCTTTGACAGCTTTAAAATCTGGAACTGTTATAAATTAACAATCGGCCTCATAGTGAATTCCATGAGAGATTTCTTTCCTCTCCGGCAACTGAGTTAGGAAGGACGCTTGTATCTTTRTAGTGACTGGGTGTGTTGATACACCATCCAAAGTTTAATGAATAMATTCACCATGCTCAAAGGCATATTAAATGYCTGCTTTTTTCCTTTTTATCCATCTACCAATAGGTRCCCTTCTTTGCGAGGCATTGGAAAACCTCTCTGGTCTTTGTGGTTGAATATGTGTTTGAAATTCACTGCTCGACTGAGGGACCTTATAGATAATTGTATGTGTCTGGCACAGAGATGAGGTAGTCWTTCATAAATCATGTTAAAAAATATTATTGCACACAGTGAGTTCATGCAACTTATTATGTGATTTGATAAGCAACATTTTACTCCTGAACTTTAGGCTTGCCATRACAAAGGGGTTGAATTCTTATTGACTCAAGACATTTACATGTTTTATTTTATATTTAAAACATCTAAAAACAGATTTCCTTCTTGACATTATGGGGTATCGCATGTCGGGCAGTGACACAAAATGTACATTTACATTCGGAAAGTATTCAGACCTCTTCCCTTTTTCCGCATTTTGTTACGTTCCAGCCTTATTCTGAAATGGATTAAATAAAAACAATCCTCACTGATTTAAACAAAACACCACATCATGGCAAAGTGAAAACAGGTTTAGAAATGTTRGCAAATGTATAAAAAAATAGAAATACCTAATTTACATAAGTATTCAGACCATTTGCGATGAGACTCGAAATTGAGCTAAGGTGCATCCTGTTTTTATTTATTTTATACTTTTTTTTATTTAACTTTTATTTAACTAGGCAAGTCAGATAATAACAAATTCAAATTTTCAATTACTGCCTACTTGTAAAGTCCCACCGGACAACCCCTCCCCTAACCCGGACGATGCTGGGCCAATTGTGCGCCGCCCTATAGGCGTTTCCATTGATCATCCTTGAGATGTTTCTACAACTTGCTTGGAGTCGACCTGTGGTAAATTCAATTGATTGGACATGACATGGACATAAATAARGTCCCACAGTTRKCCGTGCATGTCAGAGCAAAAACCAAGCAATGAGGTTGAAGGAATTGTCCGTAGAGCTCCAAGACTGGATTGTGTCGAGGCACAGATATGGGGAATGTTAGCAAAACTTTTCTGCATTGCAGGTCCCCAAGAACACAGTGGCCTCCATCGTTCTTAAATGGAAGTTTGGAACCACCAAGAATCTTCCTAGAGCTGGCCACCCAGCCAAACTGAGTAATCGGGGGATGGTCACTCTGACAGAGCTCCAGAGTTCCTCTGAGGAGATGGGAGAAACTTCCAGAAGGACAACCATCTCTGCAGCACTCCACCAATCATGCCTTTATGGTAGAGTTGCCAGATGGAAGCCACTCCTCAGTAAAAKGCAGATGAAAGACCACAAGGAAGTTTGTCAAAAGGTGAAAAAAGGACTCTCAGACCCGAGAGTCCATGTTACCATGAGTAACAAGATTCTCTGGTCTGAAACCACAATTGAACACTTTGGGCTGAATGTTCATGGGTGAACAGGGAGTGAAGGAGGGGACTAAGCACGCATCCCTGAGGGGCCCCTGTATTGAGGGTCAGCGTGGTCGATGTGTTGTTGCCTACCCTCACCACCTGGGAGTGATCCGTCAGGAGSTCCAGGATCCAGTTGCAGAGGGAGGTGTTCAGTCACAGGTTCCTGAGGTTAGTCAGGAAAAAGAGGACCGAGCACGCCCCCATTCTCATCGACGGGGCTGTAGTGGAACAGGTTGAGAGCTTCATGTTCCTAGTTGTCCACATCACCAACAAACTATCATGGTCCAAACACACTAAGACAGTCATGAAGAGGGAATGACAAAGCCTATTCCCCCTCAGTAGACAGAAAAGATTTGGCATGGGGTCCTCAGATCCTCAAAAGGTTCTACAGCTGCACCATCAAGAGCACCTTAACTGGTTGCATCACTGCCTGGTATGGCAACTGCTCGGCCTCCGACCGCAAGGCACTACAGAGGGTAGTGCATACTGCCCAGTACATTACTGTGGCCAAGCTTCCTGCCATCCAGGACCTCTATACCAGGCGGTGTCAGAGGAAGGCTCTAAAAATTGTGAAAGACTCCATGCAGCCACCCTAGTCATAGACTGTTCTCTCTGCTACCGCACGGCAAGCGTCATCGGAGCGCCAAGTCTAGATCCAAAAGGCTTATTAACAGCTTCTACCCCCAAGCCATAAGACTCCTGAACAGATAATTAAAGGGCTACCTAGAACCCTCTTTTACGCTGCTGCTACTCTCTGTGTATAATCTATGCATATTCACTTTAACTCTACCTACATATACATATTACCTCAATTACCTCGACTCACCGGTGACCCTGCACATTGACTCTATACCGGTACCCCCTGTATATAGCCTTGCTTGTTATTTTACTGCTGCTGTTTAATTATTTATTACTTTTATTTTCAATTTTTTACTTATCTATTTTTTACTTAACACTTAACACAAGCATTGTTGGTTAAGGGCTTGTAAGTAAGCATTTCACTGTAAGGTCGACACCTGTTGTATTCTGCGCATGTGACAAATAACATTTGATCTGATTTTGATTTGATAGTYGTGAACTTGAACGCTTAGCTATACTGTAGTCAATAAAAAGCATTCTCAAGTAGGTTTTCCTCTTCTCCAGGTGGGAGAGGGCAGTGTGGTGTGCAATAGAAATTCCACCGGTGGATCTGTTGGGGAGGTATGTGAATTGGAGTGGGTCCAGGGTGTCTGTGATGATARTGTTGATAYGAGCCACGACAATCAAACAGGCAAAACGTCAGTACACATACAACGTGGTGTCGCAATTTAACAGCTCTAACACGAGACATATGTCGCAGGGTCTCCAGACAATCACAGATTACAAAGGGAAAACCAGCCACGTCGCTGACACTGACGTCTTGCTCCCAGACAAGCTAAACACCTGTACCCAAGAAAGCAAAGGTAACTGAACTAAACGACTATCGCCCCGTAGCACTCATTTCTGTCATCATGAAGTGGTTTGAGAAGCTAGATCATATCACCTCTACCTTACCTGACACCCTAGACCCACTTCAATTTGCTTACCGCCACAATAGATCTGCCTTATCCCACCTGGACAAGAGGAATACCTATGTAAGAATGCTGTTCATTGACTATAGCTCAGCCTTCAACACCATAGTACCCTCCAAGCTCATCATCAASCTTGGGCCCTAAGTCTGAACCACGCCCTGTGCAACTGRGTCCTGGACTTCCTGYYGGGCTGCCTCCAGGTGGTGAAGGGGAAGCAGCACCTCCACTTCACTGGAGGAGCAAATYGTGTATTTCAGGAAAAAGCATAGGGAGCACGCCCCTATCCACATTGACGGGACTGCAGTGGAGAATGTGGAAAGTTTCAAGTTCCTCGGCGTACACGTCACTGACGATCTGAAATGGTYCCCCCACACAGATAGTGTGGTGACGAAGGCGCAACAGCTAAATATGTGTATGTGACCAATAACATTTGATTTGACATGACAAGCCTTTCAATGTGAGATGTGAGTGCTTTGGGGCGATAGTCATTTAGACAGGTTACCTTGACATTCTTGGGCACAGGGACTATGGTGGTCTGCTTGAARCCTGAGGTATTACAGACTGCGTCAGGGAGAGTTTGAAAATGTCAGTGAAGACAGTCTCAAGCTCTCCAGCRCATGCTCTGAGTACGAGTCCTGGTAATCTGTCTGGCCCTGCGGCCTTGTGAATGTTAATCTGTTTAAAGATCTTACTCACATCAGCTACAAAGAGCGAGATCACACAGTCGTCCAGAACAGCTGGTGGTCTCATGCATGGTTCAGTGTTGCTTGCCTTGAAGCGAGCATAGAAGTAGTTTAGCTCATCTGGTAGGCTCGCGTCACTGGGYAGCTCACGRAGGAGCCCACTCATTTGCCTYTCTTAAACCGTCTCTTTCTCTTTCAWATCCCGAGGATTAGGACCTGGTTCAGAATGAGCAGTACGTCCATAGCTGCCGACTTTTTGAAGTAGAAATCAAATCAAATCAAGGTTAATGATCAATGTTATACTGTCCAGAAGCTGTTTTCTGTCATAGGAAATGACAGCGGAAACATTATGTAAAAAAAAGATCAGCGTAAAAGAAAACATAAAATAGCATAATTGGTCAGCAGCCCGTAAGACATATCCACTTATCCACTGCAGCACCATCTTCTATCTTCCAAGCAAGGGTTATTCTTATGGTTAGGTTTAGGGTTTTGGTTAGGCTCACTGTTGAACAGGGATGTGGACATGAATCTAGGGTTATTGCTATGGCTGGGGTTAGGGTTGACCTGAGATGCACCATATCTGGCCTAGGGCAGTGTCTCCCAGCTGTGGCCCCTGTCATTGCCTCACTACTCACCCTCCTTCCAATAGCCTGCAGGTAGACTGATAAACGACTGTGAGGACAGAGTCTGGAGTGGGCACCTTGTGGCTGCCTGTGTGTGTTCAGGGACCTTGGTGGGCCCTCAGCGATCGTTACAAAAGGCCTAAGGGAACTTTAGGATGTCCCCAAATGATCTCCCTTCTCCCCTCTGTGCCCTCCGCTCATCTCTTTRTATGCTAATGACTGTGTTTATGAAGCTGTCTAATGTGTAATTTGTAACAGCTTGGCCAATCAATAGTAGGTGATTTGGTTGCCATGGTGTTTCTCAGCAGGAAGTCTCTGGTATTAGGGTGGTTCTAGAGGAGATGGGTTCTAGAGGTGGCAGGTGGATGGAGAGATGGCAGAGGCAGGGTCATTTGGGTTTGTGTCTGTCATGTGTTCTTCTCTTTCCTTCCTCCTATACCATGTGGAGCTACCGGCTGTGCCTCACCAAGCAAAAGTTGTAACTGCCTCAGAGAGGTCACTGCACGCACGTTCACCTTACTCATTTGGAGACAGCCTTMATTTCTAGCAAAGAAAAGTGAGTAAGTAAATAAGTCAATTGTTTTGCCCCACGGTTAGCCAAGATGGTTTCCCATACAAACAAAAATTACATTTCAGTATATTTACCGTTACGTAAATACATTTGCATCATTGCTAAAATGCATGTAATGCCTTAAATGTATTTCAGACATGCATGTAGGTGCCTAGTTAAATAGAGGTTAAATAAGAAAATGAAAAACATTATGTACAATGCCTTTTTCCACATTTTGTTACATTACAGCCCTATTCTAAAATGGATTAAATTAACAATAAAAAACGCAGCAATCTACRCACAATACCCCACACAAGTGAAAACAGATTTTTGGAAATGTTAGCAGATTTATTACAAAACCCCCCCAGAAATAACTTATTTACATAAGCATTCAGACCCTTTGCTATGAGACTCGAAATTGAGCTCAGGTACATCCTGTTTCCATTGATCGTCCTTGAGATGTTTCTACAACTTGATTGGAGTCCATCCTCTGGTAAACTCAATTGAATAGACATGATTTGGAAAGGCACACAACTRTCTATTAAAGGTCCCACAGTTGACAGTGCATGTCACAGCAAAAACCAAGCCATGAGGTCGAAGGAATTGTCCGTGAGTTCCGAGACAGGATTGTGTCGAGGCACAGATCTGGGGAAGGGTACCCCAAAAAAAATTCAGCATTGAAGATCCCGAAGAACACAGTGGCCTCCATCAATCTTAAATGGAAGAAGTGTGGAACCTCCAAGACTCTTCCTAGAGCTGGCCAAACTGAGCAATTGGGGAAATAGCCTTGGTCAGGGAGATGACCAAGAACCCGATGGTCACTCTGACAGAGCTCTAGAGTTCCTCTGTGGAGATGGGAGAACCTTCCAGAAGGACAACCATCTCTGTGGGTCTGAATACTTCCCGAAGGCACTGTACATTTGCATCTTTGATCAAATGCATGTAATGCCTGACAATATTCCTGAAATGCATGGCTATGATATCTAGTCTACAGGGTGGCCAAAGTGGTTCCGAATTCAACTTCTTAAATTACTCTTTACGTATTGATCAATGGAGATAAAACATGTTGGGCCACCAACCAGATCTTTGGTTGGTGATATAATTTAAATTGTGATAGTGAGTAAAAAAGAAGTATAATAATAATGTTATAATGTATGCTATTCATCTGTAGCTATATACAGCAACCCAATAGCTGTGTAACATGTTACAACATGACAACAGTTTACGAATACAGAATACTGTATAMATCTGTACTGTAGTTGTGTGCCTTMGTTTCAAAATTCTCCAGTACACATATTAATTTCGGTATAAAGTGTTGAATGTAAAAAATWWAAAATWAAAAACAATCCATGCAAATGCAAATAACACATCCTTCCATAAGACAACTGAGTTAAATAACTAAGACMCATTTGAATGAGAATGTGAGAAAAGCAGAATAAAAGAGGGGAATCCTCTTTCCGSCTTTGCTCATGAGAGGMCACAAGTACCCTAATCCCTACCGAYCTCTTGAGAGCTCAACCAACTGAACTCACTACTCTTTTTCCACCAAGGCCCAACAATGACGTTACACCTCTTTTCACAGGCCCATCAAATCAGTCATTAACCCTGTAATTACTTGTTGTAAAAACACATTGTCTTTAAGAAAGGGATAAAGGGAAGTGGGAGCAGCAGGGTTGGGGGAAGAGAGAACGGTGGGAGTGGGGAAGGGTGGGTGGGAGCATTCATCTCAATAGAAAGTTTCAGGGTGTAGTGAATTACCGTCATTTGGCCAGAAAGGATATAGGAATTCTCCTTCCGTCTTTCCCCAGGCCTACACTTCCACCGCAAACCTGGGCCTCAATTACATGTATAACGGAGAGAGAGGAGGGGGTGGGGGGAAATTGGGCTGAGAGGGGGGAACAATTGGTCCGGTCCCTATTAACAGATGAAAGGGCTATTCTCTATTTCATCCTCTGGTCCTTGTGGTGTTTTTGAAGCCCTATAGGCCCTGGTCAAAAGTAATGCACTACATAGGGAATAGGGTGCCATTTGGGATACAGGGTGGAAAATGGAATGGGGGTGGAAGAGAGACAGTGGGTCTAAGTCCTAGAGGGCCCTTTGGTCTGATAAATTACAAGTAAAGGGGRGGTAATGGGAGATTGATTTTGGTCTAACAGACTTATTCTATAGCTAATATTATTCACCTGCCATTTTTTCTCTTTCGGATTTTCCCTGCGTACTCGATAGGAGGACAAGTACTTTCACATGCTATAATTCAAACATTGTGGAGAACATTGGCTATTTGAGAGTCTCTCTGTCTCTCACAAGGATACAGGGTTCACAATATACTTTTGTTCCAGAGAAACTACTGAAATGTTGGAACCCCCGTTACAACAAAACAATGCATTGATGGTCAAATCCAAAATCTCCTTAACCCTAGGGACAAGGCACAGATGTTCCTAAAAATAAGCGAGGTGCTCTGTATACTGTAATGCGTTTGATAGATTTTGTATTCAGAATGTTTGTCGTCTTTACCCCAAACCACAGAATGTAACAGCCGTCTAGGGACCCCACTTAGAATGCTGTGGTGTTCCAGTGGTTCTAGAGCCTCATCAATCAATCCTCCTTGCCATGGCTTGCTGTGACGAGTCAGTCCAAACACTGGAATCTTGGAACCATCATATAAAACGATAATAAAAAACCACATATAATTTCCACTTATCAGAAATGAAAAGGTGCAGCAGTTAAATGTCAAATGTCATGGAATTTGAGCACTCTGCGGGTGATAGACGTAGACACAAAATAAAATGAAATGAGCATCATTAAAGGAAAATAAAAAGCTACAGAGGCAGGGGTTTCTACCAGACAAAGGAGGCACTTCTTTCTGGCTCGTTCCATAGTGTGTGTGAGTTATTACTCCAGACTGAGTCAAATAAGGTCCTAAACATGTAGGCTTGTTTGAGAGGACCATGACGCATAGACCGAGGGGTCCTCAATTACTCAGTCTCACCTCACCTCAGCCTAAACCTCCCCCCTACCTGGCGCAAACCCAACCACCCCATGCCACTCATGATTTGTAGATGTCAAATTAAGAGCCAATTAGACGCAATGGGCCTTGCAGTGTAACATTTATTACCATCAGGATTTGATTAAGCACCAACAAGATTTTTACTCTGATTGTTCTGTCAGAGGGTATAGCCTAGCTCTGATGGTTGTTCACAGTTTCTACACACAACAGAAACCTTTAGTAATCAGCCAGTGTGACCAACAKAAAAAATACTATATTATACTATGGTCTAAATACTGTAGTATTAATATATTTATATACTGTATTATTCACTGTAGTTTTTTTGCAGACTGTAGCATACTGTAGTATTTACAGTTAATTAACYATAGTATAAATACTGTAGTAAGGAAATGTGTAGTACATACTGTAGTAATTAATGTTGTGTTTTTGTGGATTGTAGTATACTGTTGTATAAACTGTAGTGTTTCTGCAGACTGTAATATACAGTACTGTAGTTTTTGCCGTATTGTTTTTGCTGGTGTTRCTGTAGCATTTACTATAGTGTTTTTGTTTCACTATCTTTGACATAGAAGGAGGCTTTCTCCTTGAGGAAACCTACTGGAGAAATACTAAAAGAGTACATTTTCCATAACCTGTAGATAGATGTAATTATATAGTATTTAYTATAGTTAAAAAAGTGCAGTATTTACTATAGTATTYTATAGTAAGTAAWACACATGACTGAGGGATACWACAGTGTGAAGTATAGTATTCTATAGTAAACTGTAGTATTTTTACAGGTGGAGAAGTTTATTTTACAGACACTCTCATCCAGAGCAAGGGTACGTTGACAGATTTTTCACCTAGTCGGCTCAGGGATTCAAACCAGCAACCTTTTGGTTACTGGCCCAATGCTCTTAACCGCTAGGCTACCTGCCACCTACTTTATTGCCTTTTTTAGTTTTGCACAAACTGTTGTGTAGAAATTGTGTAATACGTACTAAAAGTGTGGAAAATGGAGATAAATKATTTGGAGCTTGTGCKTTCCAGCTCRCACAAGCCAAGGCTTGTGCAAGGCTGCCTACTTAAAAGGTGAGTAGTGGCTGATCCTCTGTCAATGTTCAGCTATGTATGGTGTCGCTCATACACATGCACACACACACATGCACACACACATGCACACACACASGCACACAAATGCTATTTTCCTTWAAATCCGCCCAGATGAGTATTGTTGTAACCATTACAGCTGTTCTTTAAGTGGACTGTGCCCCTGTCTGGCCAGAAATGACAAAAACAAGAAAATTATCTGGTTGCTTAATATAAGGCGTTTTACTTTTACTCCAGTATGATAATTGAGTACTTTTAAACTAGATGCTTTGTCTTTTAATCAAGTAGTATTTTACTGGGTATTTTCACTTTTACTTGAGTCWTTTTCTATCAAAGTATCTTTACTATTACTAAAGTATGAAAATTAAGTAATTTTTTCACAATTGATTAAATACCAACATTTCTAAACAGTAGTGTGCTGTGCAGTGTGCTTCACGCCTGTACATAATGTTTGCATTATAGTACAGCACATAAGAGCAAATCCAATGGGTTCTAGTTCTACACCTCAGCTGAATCTGGAAAATGAATGGTGTGGCTGTTGAACAAGTTGAGGAGACTAAATTACTTGGCGTTACCTTAGATTGTAAACTGTCATGGTCAAAACATATAGATTAAATGGTTGTGAAGATGGGGAGAGGTCTGGCCGTAATAAAGAGATGCTCTGCTTTTGTGACACCACACTCCAAGTTCTGCAGGCTCTAGTTTTGTCTAATCTTGATTATTGTCCAGTCGTGTGGTCCAGCGCTGCAAGGAAAGACCTAGTTAAGCTGCTGCTGGCCCAGAACAGAGCGGCACGTTTTGCTCTTCATTGTAATCAGAGGGCTGATATACAACGCCTCTCCCCTATTTGACCTAGATAGTTTGTGTGTATGCATTGATATGTAGGCTACATGTGCCTTTTCAAAAAATTTACGTAGTTCTGTCCTTGAGCTGTTCTTGTCTATTGATGTTCTGTATTATGTTATTCTGTATTATGTTTCATGTTTTGTGTGGACCCCAGGAAGAGTAGCTGCTGCTTTTGCAACAGCTAATGGGCATGCTAATAAAATACCAAATACCAATTTGTAAAGATTAGTGTTAACTGCAGGCTTAACCTTAGTGGAAGGAAGTTTCTAACAAACTTCACCAACGGAGTGGAGCCGAGAGCAGGCTTTGTGGAATCTAGCTCAGACTACATCGATTTGCCCATAGTCAATACTTAAAAAAGAATAATAATTATGAAATGCCCACCTTGTACCTATGTTTGTCCTCCGTCGTTGCGTGCCTTTCTTTGTTTGCTGAAGTCCATCTTTTTTTAATAAACGTTAATCAAATATCACAGCTGACTGTTTTCTTGTTGAGATTCAATTGTACCTGCGCATTTGCACTGAGTTGCCATCTTAGAGCAACAGCAATGAGCAAACAGCCATTGTTTGTGTTTGATTAAGGTTAATAGAAAAGTATGGATTTCAGCAAACAAAGAAAGGCACACAACTACGGAGGACAAACACACAGTAAGTACAAGGTGGGTGTTTCACAGCTTTACACTCTGCCTTGACCCACCTGGACAAAGCCAACACCTATGTGAGAATGCTGTTCATAGACTTTAGCTCAGCATTCAACATTCCCTCGAGGCTGGCCACCAAACTTCATGACCTAGGGATAAGCCCCTCTCTCTGTAACTGGACTTTGGACTTTCTATCCAACAGACCCCAGTCTGTCAGGTTACACAACTTCACCTCCTCAACCCTGAACCTGAACACCGGTGTGCCACAGGGCTGCGTGCTGAGCCCCCTCCTGTACTCCGTCTTCACCCACGACTGCGTTCCTGTACACGGTTCCAACACCATCGTCAAGTTCGCAGACGACACCATGGTGGTAGGGCTGATCAGTGACAATGACGAGTCAGCCTACAGGGAGGAGGTCAAGCACTTGGCTGCAAGGTGCGCTGACAACAACCTGGCCCTCAATGCAAAGAAAACCAAGGAGGTAATTGTGGATTACAGGAAGTCTAAAAGCTGCAGCCATGCCCCTGTCTCAATGATGGCACTGAGGTGGAGCATATGCCCAGTTTCAAATTCCTGGGTGCCTACATCTCCGATGAACTCTCCTGGACCATCAACACCTCAAACCTGGTCAAGCCTGTACTTTTTAAGGAGGCTGGAGAAGGCCCACCTGTCTCCCAAGATCCTGGTGAATTTTTACCGCTGCACGGTCGAGAGCATTCTGACTAACTGTGCCACAGTGTGGTTTGGCAGATGCTCCGTGGCCAACCGGAAGGCCCTGCAACAGGTGGTGAAAACCGCCCAGCACATCACTGGTGCCCAGATCCCTGCCATCGTAGACCTCCAGCGCAAGCGGTGTCTGCGTAGGGCACGCAGCATCATCAAGGACCCTTCACATCCATGCCACAAACTGTTTGCCCTCCTTCCATCAGGCAGGCGGTACAGGTCTCTACGTTCCCGCACTAGCAGGCTCAAGAACAGTTTCTTTCCAGCTACTGAAACCATGCTGAACTCTGTGTCACAGCACTAGCCATATCCACCCGCCCACCGCTTAGAACTGCCTCTCAGGGACCTTGTTGCACTACTCTCTTTGCGCTATACACGGTACTACTGGACTCTAACATTGCTTTGCAAAGTCTGATTAACCTCTCTTGGGTAGGGGGCAGTATTTTGAATTTTGAATGAGGTGAATGAGGTCCCCAATGTAAACGGCCTGTTACTCAGGCACAGAAGCTAGGATATACATATGCATGGTAGTATTGGATAGAAATCACTCTAAAGTTTCCAAAACTGTTCAAATAATGTCTGTGAGTATAACAGACCTGATATGGCAGGCAAAAACCTGAGGAAAATCCATCCAGGAAGTGGGATATTTTTGATGTGGGTACTTTTCAATTGAATGCCTATACAGTATGTAATGAGATAGGACCCAGATTGCAGTTCCTATGGCTTCCACTAGATGTCAACAGTCTTTAGACATTGTTTCAAGCTTGTTTTCTGAAAAATTATGAAGAATGAGACCTTTCTTTCAGTGGACTGTAGAAAGAAGCAGAGCTGGTTTGCGCTCATGACCGATTGTGCGCCCTTCGTTATTTTTCCTTTCTATTGAAAACGCTATTGTCCGGTTGAAATATTATCGATTATTTAGACAATAGACAACCTGAGAATTAATTATAAACATTGTTTGACATGTTTCGACGAACTTTACCGGTACTATTAGGATGTATTCGTCTGCATGTCGTGACTGCCTTTGAGCCAGTGGATTACTGAACAAAATGCGCCAACAAAACTGAGTTTTTGGGACATAGAGGGACTTTATCGAACAAAACAAACATTTATTGTGTAGCTGGGACTCTTGTGAATGCAACCATATGAAGATCATCAAAGGTAAGTGATACATTTTATTGCTATTTCTGACTTTTGTAATTCCTTTACTTGGTTGTAAAATGTTTGTATGCTTTTGTAAGCGGGGCGCTGTCCTCAGATAATCGCATGGTATGCTTTCGCCATAAAGCCTTTTTGAAATCTGACACAGCGGCTGGATTAACAAGAAGTTCATCTTTAAGCCGATGTATAACACTTGTATTTTTATGAATGTTTAATTTGACTATTTCTGTATTTTGAATTTGGCGCTCTGCAATTTCACCGGATGTTGGCCAGGTGGGACGCAAGCGGGACACCTGTCGACCACTTCCGGTGAAATTGGAGGGCGCGCAATTCAAATAAATAATCATAAAAATGATGGATATTAAACATCTAGGTACATACAATTATCTTATATCGGTTAAAAGCTAAAATTCTTGTTAATTGAACTGCATTGTCCGATTTACAATAGGCTTTAAAGCGAAAGCATACCATGCGATTGTTTGAGGACGGCGCCCCACATCAACATATTTTTCAACCAGCACAGGCTTCATAAAATCACAAATAGCGATTAAATAATCACTTACTTTTTGAAAATCTTCCTCTGTTTGCAATCCAGTTGCTTTTTCTTTTGATTTTCTCCTACCATATCAATTGTGTTATAGTCTCATGCATTCTTTTAACATCTCAACAAACTTCAATGTGTTTTCTATCCAATGCTACCAATTATATGCATATCCTGGCTTCTGTGCCTGAGTAACAGGCAGTTTACTTTGGACACGTCAGTCAGACAGGAAGTAGAAAAAATAGGGGCCTAGACATTATTCAGTTGTACATGTACATGTCTACCTCGGTTACCTCATTACTGCTATCCCTGCATTTCAGTTGCATGCCTCCTTGCACTTTCAATTTGCATTCATCTCACATTAAGACTTGCTATTTGTACTTGCCATTTGCCTTCATTGCACATTTATACATCCCACTTAATAACATACATTGTACTTAATTGTTTTACTTATACATTTTTTGCACTCTTTTATTTGCACTTCTGGTCAGATGCTAACTGCATTTTGTTGTGTTGTACTTGTTCAATGACAATAAAGTTGAATCTAATCTAATCTATAAATTATTATTGACCTTGGACAAATCGATGTAGTCAGAGCTAGATTCCACAAAGCCTGGTCTCGACTCCACGCCGTTGGTGAAGTTTATCAAACACACCCTTCACCATGGAGTGGAATTTAGCCCGCTAGCTTAACCCCTACCTGGTCATTAGACATGGACAAACCAGTTGGAGATCACATGGGCTGCAAATAAAAAAATTATATCCTGTGTACCATGTGAAATGGTTTTCATTGTGTCCTAAAAAGTTTCAGAATTTGTTTTTAAAAGAGAGAGGAGTGGAGAGGAAGGGAAATAGAGAGAGAGGAATGGAGAGGAAGGGAAAAAGAGAGAGGTGGAGAGGAAGGGAAATAGAGAGAGGTGGAGAGGAAGGGAAATAGAGAGAGGTGGAGAGGAAGGGAAGGAAAATAGAGAGGAGTGGAAAGGAAGGTAAATCGAGAGTGGTGGAGTGGAAGGGAAGATACAGAGAGGAGTGGAGAGGAAGGGGAATAAAGAGAGGAATGGAAATGAAGGGAAGTAGAGAGGGGTGGAGAGGAAAGGAAGTAGAGGTGTGGAGAGTAAGGGGAGAGAAAGAGAGAGGAATGGAGAGGAAGGGAAGGATGAGAAACAGAGAGGAGAGGAAATGAAAAATAAAAAGAGATGTAGAATGATTCAGTGCATCTCCATATCAGAGCACTAAACTTGTTTGCGTCATCAGAGAGCCATCATACATTTAAAACCAGATACTTTTAGACTTTTACTCAATAAGTATTGTATTGGGTGACTTTCACTTTTACTTGAGTCATTTTCTATCAAGGTATCTTTACTTTAATTCAAGTATGACGTTTAAGTACTTTTTCCACCGCTGGTTGAATACCACAATAACAATAAGCAGTGCTGTGGTACAAGCCTGTGCATGATGTTTGCATTATAGTACAGCACATAAGAGCAAATGCAATGGGTACAGATTAGTGTTAACTGCAGGCTTAACCCCTACCTGGTCTACATTAGACATGGAGAACCTAGCCTGAACATAGACCATTTATACACTGTGTACCATGTGTCTGTTGAAATGGTTTTTATTGTGTCCTTCAAAGTTGCATAAAAAAACTAAGAAAGAGAGAGGGGGAGAGGGAGTGAAGACAAAAAGAGACGGGTGGAGAGGACGGGAAGGGAAAGAGAGAGGAGTGGAAAGGCAGGGAAGAGAAAGAGAGCAATGATGAGGAGAGGAGGGGAAGACAAGGAGAGAGTGGAGAGGAAAGGAGGATAAAGAGAGAGGGGTGGAGAGGAAGAGAGAATAAGAGAGAGGTGGGAAGGGAGAGGATAAAGAGAGAGGGTGGAGAGGAAGAGAGGATAAAGAGAGAGGGGTGGAGAGGAGAGAGAGGTTAAAGAGAGAGGGGTGGAGAGGAAGAGAGGATAAAGAGAGGGGGTGGAGAGGAAGAGAGGTTAAAGAGAGAGTGGTGGAGAGAAAGAGAGGTTAAAGAGAGAGGGGTGGGGAGGAAGAGAGGATTGAAGAGAGAGGGGTGGAGAGGAAGAGAGGATAAAGAGAGAGGGGTGGAGAGGAAGAGAGGATAAAGAGAGAGAGGTGGAGAGGAAGAGAGGATAAAGAGAGAGGGGTGGAGAGGAAGAGAGGTTAAAGAGAGAGGGGTGGAGAGGAAAGGAAGGGCAAAATAGAGGAGTGGAAAGGAAGGGAAGATAACGAGAGACAGTTGGAGAGGAAGGAAAGGGAAAGAGAGGAGGCTTAACCTCTACCTGGTCTACATTAGACATGGAGAAACCAGCTGGAGATAACATGGCCTGAAAATAGACCAATTATACATTATGTACCATGTGACTGTTGAAATGGTTTTCATTGTGTCCTAAAAAAACTAAGAAAGAGAGAGGGGTGGAGAGAAAGGGAAGGGAAAGAGAGAAGGTTGGTGAGGAAGGGTAGAGAAAGAGAGAGGAATGGAGATGAAGGGAATATTAAAAGAGAGGGGTGGAGAGGAAAGGAAAGGGAAAGAGGGGATTGGAGAGGCAGGGAAGAGAAAGAGAGGGGTGGAGAGGAAGGGAAGTTAAAGACAGAGGAGTGGAGTGGAGGGGAAGACAAAAAGAAAGGAATGGAGTGGAATGGAAGATAAAAAGAGAGGATTGGTGTGGAAGGGAAGATACAAAGAGAGGAATGGTGTGGAAGGGAAGATACAAAGAGAGGAATGGTGTGGAAGGGAAGATAAAAAGAGAGGAATGGAGTGGAAGGGAAGATACAAAGAGAGAAATGGTGTGGAAGGGAAGATAAAAAGAGAGAATTGGAGTAGAAGGGAAGATAAAAAGAGAGGAATGGAGTGGAAGGGAAGATACAAAGAGAGGAATGGTGTGGAAAGGAAGATAAAAAGAGAGGAATGGAGTGGAAGGGAAGATACAAAGAGAGGCATGGTGTGGAAGGGAAGATAAAAAGAGAGGAATGGAGTGGAAGGGAAGTTAAAAGGAAAGGAATGGAGTGGAAGGGAAGATACAAAGAGAGGAATGGTGTGGAAGGGAAAATAAAAAGAGAGGAATGGTGTGGAAGGGAAGATACAAAGAGAGGAATGGAGTGGCAGTGGTGACGATGACAAGAAGGAGATGGCAGTGTGATAGGAAGATAAAAAGAGAAGGAATGGTGTGAAGGGAAGATAAAAGGAGAGGCATGAGTGTGGAAGGAGGAAATAATGAACAAGAGGAATGGAGTAGAAGGAAGATAAAAAAGAGAGGAACTGGCAGTGATAGCGGAAAGATCAAAGAGAGGAATGGAGTAGCAAGGGAAGTTAAAAGGAAGAATGGTCGTAGGAAGAAAGGGAAGGATGGAACAAAGAAGAGGAATGAGTGGGAAGGGAGATACAAGAGAGGAAATGGCGTGGACAGGAAAATAAAAAGAGAGATTTGAGTGGAAGGGAAGAATACAAAGAGAGGAACTGGTGTGTGGAAAGAAGCATAAAAAGAGAGGAATGGAGTCAGAAGGGAAATAAAAGGAGAGTTATGGTGTGTAGAGGGGAAGATTAAAAAGAGAGGAATGGACAGTTAGAAGGGAAGATAAAAAGGAGAAGGAATGGTCGTGAAGGGAAAATAAAAGAAAGAGCAGGAATGGTAGTAGGTACAGGGAAATAAAAGTGGAGAAGGAGTGGAGTAGAAGGAAGTGTAAACCAGGAGGGAGATGAGTAGCAAGGGAAGAACTAGAAAGGAGAGGCATGGAGTAGAAAGGGAAGATAAATAGACCGAGGAGTGACGATAGTAGAAGGGAAGAAAAAGGAGAGGAATGGGATGTACGAAGGAAGATAAAAGGAGAGCGAGTGAGTAGTATAGGGAAAATTCTAACAGGAGAGGAAATGGAGGTAGAAGGGAAGCTAAAAGAAAGAAGTGTGAAGGGAAGATAAAGGACGAGGAGTGGCGAATGGGAAGCGAAAGAGAGTGATTGGAGTAGAAGGGGAAAATAAAGGGAGGAGTGAAAGGGATGAAAAAGAGCAGAGTGGAAGGGGAATAAGATAAAGAGGAGAGGAGTGGAAGGGAAAATGAAAAGGAAGGATGATTGGCAAGATCAATAGTGAGAGGTAGGGAGGGAAGATAAAAGAGAGGAGTGGTAAGGGAACGGTAAAAGGATAGGGTGATGGGAATAAAGAAACCTGTGAAGAAATAAAAGGAAGGAGTGCAAGGGGATAGTTAAAAAGGAAGGATGCAAGGGGTAGGATAAAAGTGACTAGGGAAGTGGAATGGTGAAATAAACGCGAGAGGAGTTGGATAAGGGAAGAGTAAAAGGAACGGAGTTGGAATGGGACAGAATAAAAAGGTAAGTAGTTAAGGGTAAGGAAGGTGGAATAAAATAAAGGAGAGAGTGGAAGGGAAGACTAAAAAGGGAGAGGAGTGGAAAGGAATGCGTATAAAGGATAGGGGTGGAAGGGAAAAGAAGGGGTGAAGGAAGATAAGGAGAGGAGTTTGTATGAAGGGAAAGATAAAGGAGAAAGAGTGGAAGGGAAGATAAAAGAGAGAGGGAAGAAAATAAGAGCAATGGAACGGGAGCGTAGGGACGTAGTGGAAGGGAAATGAAAGAGAGAGGGAGTGGAAGGGAAACAATAAAAAGGAGATGAGTAGAAGGGAAGATAAAAGGAGAGGAATGGTGTGGAAGGGAAGATAAAAAGAGAGGAATGGAGTAGAAGGGAAAATAAAAGGAGAGGATTGGTGTGGAAGGGAAGATAAAAGGAGAGGAATGGAGTAGAAGGGAAAATTAAAGGAGAGGAGTAGAAGGGAAGATAAAAAGAGAGGAATGGAGTAGAAGGGAAGATAAAAGGAGAGGAGTGGAAGGGAAGATAAAAAGAGAGAAATGGAGTAGAAGGGAAGATAAAAGGAGAGGAGTGGAAGGGAAGGGACGGGAAGATAAAAGGAGAGGAGTGGAAGGGAAGATAAAAAGAGAGGAATGGAGTAGAAGGGAAGATTAAAGGAGAGGAGTGGAAGGGAAAATTAAAAGAGAGGAATGGAGTAGAAGGGGAGATAAAAGGAGAGGAATGGAGTAGAAGGGAAGATAAAAGGAGAGGAGTGGAGTAGAAGGGAAAATAAAAGGAGAGGAGTGGAGTAGAAGGGAAGATAAAAGGAGAGGAGTAGAAGGGAAGTTAAAAGGAGAGGAATGGTGTGGAAGGGAAGATAAAAAGAGAGGAATGGAAGGGAAGATAAAAGGAGAGGAATGGAGTAGAAGGGAAGATTAAAGGAGAGGAGTGGAAGGGACCCCACTAACAAATCAAGATCAGCCCTTCCCTCACCGATCCACAATCTCATTCTAGGGCTTATGTAGCATAAACTATATGGAGTTGTTTTAAGAAGGTCATACCAAGGATCATTAAGACCCCTTGGCCTCACTGCTATTAGCCCATCCAAACGCACTGATTAACAGATTCACTACATGGAACAACACATTTTCCCCCAAAAAAAATCTAAAGGAAGCTTGTTCCTTACTTCCTTATTGAATGTAAATGTACATTACATAGGCTGGTCATCTAGATTTGTACCTGTACACTTTCTATCACCACGATGAAAAACAATGCACAATAAAGTAATTATGTACATTGAGACATGAAGTGGTTTATGTTGCTGCATTGATGATGTGGCTCAGCTGGTAGCGCATGGTGCTTGTAAAGCTAGGGCTATGGGTTCGATTCCCACTGGGAACCAGTATGAAAAAGTATAAAAATGGATGCACTCACTACTGCAAGTAGTAAAAGGAAAATTAATGAATAGACCATTTCAGTTTTCACAAAGAAATAAATTGCATTTGCTAAGTATTTCAAGAAACTGGAAAACGTATATCAAGCAAGTATTTTTATATCCCACAAGTATTATCAGATTAACTGTTTTGTGCAGATAATTATCAGGCTCAAGTTACAAGTGCTGGTAAACACTCAAATACATGTATTTTTTTTTATCACAAAAGTGCACTGGGCCTTTACTGGTCCTGTATTAGCGGACCCCCGGCAAAACAATTGCAGCACTCCCACCCCCAAACTACTTCCTGCGGCTATATGTTTTTCCATGGTAGAAGTGGTCAGAAAGTGTGTGTATGTCTGTGGTGTGTGTACACACGTGTGTGTATGTCTGTGGTGTGTGTACAGACGTGTGTGTATGTCTGTGGTGTGTGTACAGACATGTGTGTATGTCTGTGGTGTGTGTACAGACGTGTGTGTATGTCTGTGGTGTGTGTACACACGTGTGTGTATGTCTGTGGTGTGTGTACA
>NC_036848.1:43027965-43066131 GCF_002910315.2 Salvelinus sp. IW2-2015
GACGTGTGTGTCATGTCCTGTGGTGGTGTAGCAGACGTTGTTGGTATGGTCTGTGGTGTGCTGTACAGACGTGTGCTTAGTGAAATAGGGAGAGAAAGATGGCATTCTACTGGTTGTTGTAGCTGACGACATTAATGGTTGAGTCCCCTGATAACAAACACGATGAGTCAGCTCTTAAGGGAGCAAGGAATGGAACTAGGCATTGTAGCGTGGCCATCTGTACAACAACCTTCCTCAACGTCAGCTAAATAAAAAGCGTTAAGATTTGTTGAACTTTCACGGAAGAAGGAGGAAAATGCTCCGATCCACATCAACGGAACCTGGCAGTAGAGAGTCAGAGTTTTACAGTTTCCCTCGGCGTCGACTTGTCATGGACCCACAACGACTCACCACTCTTGTCAAGAGGGGCACAACAGCGTCTCTACTTCCTATAAGGCAGCTGAAGAAATGCGCATGCCACCCCGGTCTCGTCCAAAACTACCGCTGAACCCATCCGTTCGACAACCTGCAAGGACCTCCAGGGTGGTGGTGAAGACGGCCTATAGATCACTGGGACCTCCGGGTCGCTCCACCAAATGCCAGGAGATCTACTTCGAAACGGTGCCTGAGGAAGGCCCCAGAGTATCATACAAGGACCCACACACACCCAGCCATGAGCTGTCTTAATACTTTACCATGGGGCAGACAGTATTTGGAACACGAGGGCTGATACCAACAGGTTCAGACACAGTTTCTATCTACAAGCCATCAGACTATGAACACTATGAACTGGACATGAACCACCTGCTTCTGATTTTTCTGCACCTTTAGCAAACATGCACTCACTCATGCACACCCCCACACAGACTAATACACAACATGCTACATACACATCACAAGGCTGCTACGCAGATTGCTAAACACCTCCCCAAAACACGTGTAAATATTGGACTATAATTGTGCTTCCTGTATTATACTTATGCTAAAAGGTTTATTCTATTCTACTGAGATTTATCTGTGTTCGTATTTTTATAGTTTTATTATTTTTATTGTTGTTGGCATTGTCCAGAAGGAACCTTCAAGCAAAGCATTTCATTGGACGGTGTATACATGTGTACCTGTATATACGACTATATAAACTTAATAAAACATGAAACATGTTTAAAGTGAACTCTCCATTGACTTTTAAAAATCAAATCAACCAAATGTTATAGTCGCAATGCTTCGTAAACAACAGGTGTAGACGCTAACAGTGAAATGCTTACTTACGGGGCCCTTCCCAACAAAAATAAATTAAATAATAATGACATGAGGATAAATACACAATGAGATAACAATAACTTGGCTGTATTACACGGGGTACCAGTACCGAGTCGATGTACTGGGTACGAGGTCATTGAGCCTAGATATGTGCAAACAGTGCATTCGGAAAGTTATTCCAGCAGAGGTGGACCAAGTCATTGTTTTACAAGTCACAAGTAAGTCTCAAAGTCTTAGCACTCAAAGTCCCAAGTTAAGTCTCAAGTCAAGACAGGCAAGTCCAAGTCAAGTCTCAAGTCAAGACCGACAAGTTCGCAAGTCAAGTCTCAAGTCTATAAATTTGAGTTTCGAGTCCTTAACAAGTCATGATGTGCTCTTTTCATCAAATGTAATACCAGTACATTTTTTTTTAACAAGAGTAGTAGTTAGACATATTAAATGTACGCAAATCATGAGATGCTAATGTATTTTTACTTTCCAAATAACATTATATTTCCATGGAAATACATGGGTAGCTAATGAGAAGAAAGACATCAATAATGACAACAAAAACAAAATATTGTAGTGCCTCTCGTCTCTCTCTCTAGATATAATCTAGACACCTAAACAATCCTGCCCATAAAAGTTACAATCTATTATTAAACGGTACAATCAAAACAATTGCTACTGAACTTCAAGTAGACTACAATTTTGAACGCTGACCTGAATGTCTGAGGAAAAAATATAGATCCAAACCAGAACATGAGACTGTGTGGTGTGTGTGTGTGTGTGTGTGTGTGTGTGTGTGTGTGTGTGTGTTGTGTGTGTGTGTGTGTGTGTGTTGTGTGTTGGTGTGTGTGGTGGTGTGTGTGTGTGTGTGTGTGTGTGTGTGTGTGTGTGTGTGTGTGTGTGTAATGCATTAACAGTTATTATTTTGTCTCTTATCTCAGGCCGCTATGATGCATTGCATTTGCAAAAGACCAAATTCGATAAAAGTCTGTCAGTCATTTGTGACGATGAGGCCGCAGTATGGATGCCACCATGGCTGAAGACACGCTCCCACTGGAGTATTGGAGGCAGGCACTGCCAAGACCCTGATGGCCACTCGGGAACAGTGAAGGAAAGAGCCTTCTGTTCATTGCCCAGACAAGAGGGGCATTCTGCTCTTACAGTATTCTGCAAACAGCCCTTCTTCTTGTCCAAGGACTATGGTCCTCATCGCTCTTCCTCATCAACAAGAGGCACAGCTTGCTCAGTCCTGCAGCATCTTGCAGACATAGTTCTGGCAAAACATGTAAAAGCATAGCGAACGAAAAAGGCTGGTATTAGAGTATAATTGGTGATGCACTGGGTTAAACTGAAAAAGTATTATTGTTGCAGTCAATTGGATTAATTAGATAAAGTTACAATTAACTCAATAATATTACCTCCCACTCTTTTGTGCCACCTCCTCCTTGACCAGCACACGGTGCTCCACCCACATCAGAGAGAAAAGACGGATCCAAGGCAGCTACTTTGAGGTAGACTGGATCTGAAAAGGGGGCAGTGATTCCATATTGTGTCCTGGGCCGTTTTCACATTGATGAAGATTCCAAGAAATCTTTTGTTCAGGGATGCCTGGAGACTTCTGACCAGCGCGCTCAGGAAATGGACTTGAGGCTTCCGCTGCTCCAGGTGGTGATTCAGGGAGAGGACAGAGGGAACAACAGAACTGATTTGACCATCTTCTCACCTGTGCCTAATCTGTTGCTTCTCCAAATATTGTTTCAGGATGTCCACCAACTCTCTTCACTTATTCCACTCCTGTACTGTGGAACAAACAACTCCTTGTGCCGAGCCTTTCCTAGAACATGATTGAGCTTTGATGTCACATCATGAAGGGATAACGCGCTCAACTCGTGTCAGTGTTGAGTTCCATCTTGGTGTTGACAGCAGCAGGGATGCTCTTTTCCCCCAAATTCAGCCTCAACACACTCTTTGAATGTTCTGCTTGTATGTCACAGTGAGCTGATTTTTTGATAACTTTGAAAGACAAGGATCATCTTTCAAGCCGTCTCCACCACCACCTGGAGAGTGTGGGCACACCTGCAAGCTCTGTTTGCTGGTCTTCCGGGTGTGAGGTCATTCCAGAGCTCTGGGTCATCAAGGTGATCTTTGTCATGTACTTCATCTTCTTGGTTCAATGGGGAGCACAAGTGAATGCTTTTCTCATGTTGGCAGCATTGTCACTAATATATAAAGTCCAATTTATCTTTTAATGATGTACTCACACATTTGGCTCAAATCTCACAGATTCTTTCGGCTGTGTGTGGGCCTTTGAAGCGGTCACAAGCCAAGAAATTGGACAATGAGTTGTATCCTCTCTCCATCTTTACTCATACAGTGCACAGTGACCACCAAGGAACCCCTCATCTTTGGTCAGACAAAATGTCCACTGTGACTGAAACATGGTCTGTGTTGTCACAACTGAGTTTCAGTTTTGAACATCTCTCGTAGCGAAGTTCTCTACTTTTGATGTCAATGTTCTGTGAACACACTGGGCCTGTCTTCTTCCTGTCAACCACTGACAGAAAAGTGACGCAAAATTCTTTGTTTTCCAAACATGACCAGAGGCAAGTTGAATCATCGATACCAGGTGTCGGACAGTAATGCATTGTTGATAGCTTTCTGCTGTGGATGATTCATGCTGGTACTGCCATATACAGGGTCTCTCATGAACTGATGAGGATTGGAGCCTGGGGTTGTGGTTCACTTGTGCACTTTTGGTTCTATCTGGTATGTTCAATCGTTAAAGAGGTAGATGCTTAAAAGAAAAGGGGGGGGAAATAATTGAAGTAGCGGCGTAGCACAGCACCGATCGCGATGGGCGATCTGGGCGATATAGGCTTGTTACATCAGAAAGTTGCCCACCTAACGCACACACATAAACACATCTGCACCCTCTCTGTGTGTCTGTTAAGTAGCTACATAATGTCCAATGTGTTTAGAAGTAATCATAATTCAGTAACATCAAGGACAGGATTTAGGCTACTCAACTGACTAGCCATTTAGCTAAAATTTTGTGGTGCAATGATCATGTTCCGCACTGACTACTGTGTGGAGGCTCATATGGATTTTAATGTTACGTTAGGGCTAGAACACATGCTACCTAGAAGTTATAATATAGTGTCGGCTAATATTAGCACCGCTTACCGTTCTATTGTGTGCAGCTTCAAATGGGTCGAAAGTTGTTGCGGCCTGATCGATATCCGTCTGTTATTTTATTTCTCGCATTTTTATGAAGTTGCAATCCGTTTATTGTTGACTACAGCGTAGTCTTTATATCCGAAAATAATAATTTTGGTATCATCTTTCCAAGGGCTCCGTCTGAATTCACCCGCCGACGTTCCTCTGCACTGCCACGCACAACCTTTTCTCCGCTGGCACAATTTGATTGGCTGCTGTCTCGATTCAAACTGTAAATCCTTAAATGAAGAGTTGATGTACTGCACACTTTTTTAATAGGCATCATTTTTTATATTTGGGCTTACGTCAAGTCAGTTCGAGATAAAAGCTCAAGTCTGACTCCGAATCCAAGTCATGTGAGTCGAGTCCACACCTCTGGTGATCCTTCATCAATCTACCACAATACCCATAATGACAAAGCAACATTTTTTTTGTTTTTATGTTTGCAAAATTTATACAATACAAAAAAATGGAAAAAAATCCCCATTATATAATAAGTTCAGACCTTTATCAGTAAACTTGTTGTGTAGCACCTTTGCAAGCGATTACAGCTTCGAGTATTCTTGGTATGGTTTGCGTACAAGCTTGTCACACCCTGTATTTGGGGGAGTTTCTCCCTTTCTCTCTGCAAGATCTATTTCCAAGCTCTAGTCAGGTTGGATGGGGAGTGTTGCTGCACAGCTTAATTTCAGGTATCTCCACAGATGTTCGATCGGGTTCAAATCGGGGCTCTGGGTGGGACACTCAAGACATTCAGAGACTTGTCCGAAGCCACTCCCTGCAATGTCTTTGGGCTGTGTTGCTTAGGGTCGTAGATTTCCCTCAGACTGACGTTGGCATTCAGGAAAAAGAGGTTCAATCTTGGTTTTAAATCAGACAGAACATATTGTTTCTCAATGGTTCTGAAGAGTCTTTAGGTGCCTTTTGCCAAAAACTACAAGCGAGCTGTTCCATGTTGCTTTTTACTAAGGAGAGGCTTCTGTCTGCCACTCTAACCATAAAGGCCTGATTGGTGGAGTGCTCGAGATGTTTGTCCTTCTGGAAGGTTTAATCCCATCTCCACAGAGGTACTCTGGAAGTGACCATCGGGTTCTTGGTCACCTCCCTGACCAAGGCCCTTTCCCCTGATTGCTCAGATTTGGCTGGGCGCTAGCTCTGGAATAGTCTTGGTGTTCCAAACTTTCTTCCAATTTAAATGATGGAGCCACCTTTCTTGGGACCTCTCAGTGTTGCAGGAAAGTTATGTTACCTTCCCCAGATCTGTGCTCAACACAATCCTGCCTCGGAGCGCTATTGGACAAATTCCTTCAACCACATGGCATGTTTTATTTAGCTGTTGATAGCACTGTTCAACTGTGGGACCTTGTATAGTAGACAGGTGTGTGCCTTCTCAAATCATGTCCAAGCCAAATTTGAAATTACCACAGGTGTACTCCAATCAAGTTGTAGAAAAATTCAAGTTATGAATCAATGGGAAACCGGATTGCAACCTAGTCCATTTCGGGTCTCATAGCTGTCATGACTGTACCTGTGAGCATCACCATGGTCAACAAGCTGGCAATGATATGACAATAACCAGACCTTCTCACCACAGAAAGGGGACAAGTTCACACTGTTGTAAATTGCAGAGAAGGGGGGCTTTTTCTCTCTCCTTTAGTAGTATAACCCCAAAAATGTCTTTATGTTTTCACAGGACCAGTTTTCCCCCGAAACTCTAAGACGTGCAAATAGTGGATACTGGAACAATATTTAGGATAAACAATGTGTGAGAATATTCAGTGGGAAGCTATATAAAAACTGACTGTCTATGGGTTTTCATTCTTGGGATTCATTACAATAATTGTATGGCGAAATACTGTAACTTGGAAACTATATTCTGTCAAAGTTTCCATCCAAATGCGTTGTGGAATATGATATGAAAAATGATGAAAGGATTTTCTTATAAACTGTTCATAGGAAGTAGCAAGCACCCCCGAATTAGGTCAGAGAGTGTGTCAGACGACGGAACCAAATCCCTTTTGACAAGAGTGCATAAAAAGCACTGCCAAACCAAATATTAACATCAGACCAGAAACGTTGAGTCAGTAGCTACAGTGTTTGAAATGGATAGAACTTTTAACCTCAACACGAGGTGAAGAAAATAACTCACCTTTCCTTTAGAACGAGAGAAGAACGCGAGCTGCAGCTCATTTGTCCATCGTGGGCCTGAATCTGAATGTCAACACATAGTGTAGCGAGAAGCTCACCTCCCAGACAATCACTAGACAGCTATTAGCTGCCTTGAAGTCAGTATCGAGGAAAGTTGACTCTAACAGGGACCATCCTACTAATGCTTCAAACCATCCAATCCCTACTACGGTCTCAAATCACCCGTATTCCCGACTATCATCTCCAATGGGGAATTGTTGATACAGCTGGCTTGTCTTCTCAGGTGAACAACAGTGTAAGAGGACGGGAAAAGGAGACCCTTCTTCCAAACAATCAGGCCATTCACTTTGCCACTGAAAGGCGCAAACAAAATTCCAAGAGGGCTGGTCTTCCGACAGACAAAGGCACCCACACGTTAAAATACAATAATGATTCTCTTATTCCAAATCGGCCGCCGGTTCGTGTGCAAACTATATGATTAATGTGAGACATAGTTTCGAAATATGTTATTGGTGATAAGTGGCTTTTTCGCTCTCTCTCTCCTCCCTCTCCATGTATAGTGGGGAAAGCCACATATTGTAAAAAGGCTGCTAGGGACCTTGACTCATGTATTAAGTGTGTATGTATCCTGTTTTCTCATTTTAGTTAGCTAGCTAAATAAATAATAAACCAATTAGTGTTGCACTGAACATGAGTAAGCTGGGGTTTGCAGATGCATGAGGTTACGATGTTCAGAAAATGATGGTAATGACAAGAAGGTAATGATACATAAGATGACTGTTTATTGATGAAATAGATATTGAAACTTGTGAGTTTAATTTTGGCGAGATGGTAACCTCTTAAATCAACCTCTTCGTGGTGCCCCAAATCTAATGATTTAATTGTTACACAAGTAATTTTAATCAGGGTACAATTAAAACATAGTTAGTGGATTAAATAAAAAGATCATCAGATTAAATGAAAGTTAAAGCCACGACATAACAAAGGGTCTGAATACTTAGTAAATAAGGTATTTCTGTTTTTTATTTTTAACCTGTCTAAGCCCCGGGTTCGCTAGCGGAAACTCCTCCCACATTCCCACTGAAAAGGCGAGGGCGAAATTCAAAAAATATTTTGAAAATATTTAACTTTCACACATTAAACAAGTCCAATACAACAAATGAAGATAAACATCTTGGTGAATCCAGTAACAATGTCCGATTTTTAAAAATGTTTTCAGCAAAACACCGACCGTATATTTATGTTAGCTCACCACCCAAATACAAAAAAGACAGACATTTCTTCACACACAGGTAGCATGCACAAAACAACCTAACTAAACCAAAGAACCCAACCAAACTACAAGAAACACTTCATCAGATGACAGTCTACTAAATGTTACACAATAAATCTATGTTTTGTTCGAAAAATGTCATATTTGAAGCTATAATCAAGTTTTACATTTGCAGCTACCATCACAGCTACCCACATCTAATAGCACCCGAAGCAGCCAGAAGTAATATAGAGACCAACGTGGGAATTACCTAAAACTTCATCTAAAACATTTCTGAAAAATGCATGGTGTACAGCAAATGACAGACCAAGGCTCTTTGTGAATCACGCCAATAATTTCAGATTTTTTAAGTGTTTTTACAGCGAAAACACAATATAGCATTAATTAGCTTACCACAATAGGCCAGAAACCAAGCATTTACCAGCAGGCAAAATTAGCGATCGCTAACAAGACAGCAAAACGATATATAGATTTTCTGACTAACTTGGATAAGCTTATCATCAGTGGAAGTCTAATACATTCAGGTTATAACATACACTTATGTTTTGTTCTTGAAAATTGCATCTTAGAGCTGAAATCCAGTGGTTATACCATTGTGCTAACGTAGCATCTTTTTCCCAGAATGTGTGATATTATTCTAAAACTCACCTATTCTGACCAAATAACTATTCATAAACATGACAAAAAATAGCATTTGTATAGAAATGATAGATAACTAGTTCAGACGTGTGTGTATGTCTGTGGTGTGTGTACAGACGTGTGTGTATGTCTGTGGTGTGTGTACAGACGTGTGCTTGTGAAATAGGGAGAGAAAGAGGGATTCTACTGTTGTTTTGCACGACACCATCTCCATCATCAAGTTTGCTGACGACATTATGGTTGTAGCCCTGATAACCAAACACGATGAGTCAGTCTATAGGGAGCAGGTAACTGAACTGGCATTGTGGTGCCAAGACAACAACCTCTCCTTCAACGTCAGCAAAACAAAGCAGTTGATTGTTGACTTCAGGAAGCAAAGGAGGGAAAATGCTCCGATCCACATCAACGGAACTGCAGTAGAGAGTCAGCAGTTTTAAGTTCCTCGGCGTCGACTTGTCATGGACCAACAACACCACCACTCTTGTCAAGAGGGCACAACAGCGTCTCTACTTCCTAAGGCAGCTGAAGAAATTCGGCATGCCACCCCGGGTCCTCTCCAAAACTACCGCTGAACCATCCGTCGACAACTGCAAGGACCTCCAGGGTGGTGGTGAAGACGGCCTAGTAGATCACTGGGACCGTGCTCCCACCAATCCAGGACATCTACTCGAAACGGTGCCTGAGGAAGGCCCAGAGTATCATCAAGGACCCCACACACCCCAGCCATGAGCTGTTTAATACTTTACCATGGGGCAGACAGTATTGGAACACGAGGGCTGATACCAACAGGTTCAGACACAGTTTCTATCTACAAGCCATCAGACTACTGAACACTTGAACTGGACTGACCACCTGCTCTGATTTTCTGCACCTTAGCAAACATGCACTCACTCATGCACACCCCCACACAGACATATACACACATGCTACATACACATCACAACTGCTGCTACCAGATTGCTAAACACTCCCCAAAACACGTGTAAATATTGGACTATAAATTGTGCCTTCCTGTATTATACTTATGCTAAAAGGTTTATTCTATTCTACTGAGTCATTTATCTGTTGTTCGTATTTTTATATTTTATTATTTCTTATTGTTGTTGCATTGTCCAGAAGGAACCTTCAAGCAAGCATTTCATTGGACGGTGTATACCATGTGTATCCTGTATGAGCCATGATCCTGTAGATACACTAATAAAACTTAATAAAACATGAACATTTTAAAGTGAACTCTCCATTGACTTAAAATCAAAATCAAACCAAATGTTATTAGTCGCATGCTTCGTAAACAACAGGTGTAGACTAACAGTGAAATGCTTACTTACGGGCCCTTCCCAACAAAAATAAATAAATAATAATGACATGAGGAATAAATAACAAATGAGTAACAATAACTTGGCTGTATACACGGGGTACCAGTACCGAGTCGATGTACTGGGGTACGAGGTCATTGAGCTAGATATGTACAAACAGTGCATTCGGAAAGTATTCAGCAGAGGTGACCAAGTCATTGTTTTACAAGTCACAAGTAACTCTCAAGTCTTACACTCAAGTCCCAAGTAAGTCTCAAGTCAAGACAGGCAAGTCCAAGTCAAGTCTCAAGTCAAGACCGACAAGTCGCAAGTCAAGTCTCAAGTCCTAAACTTTGAGTTTCGAGTCTTAACAAGTCATGATGGCTCTTCATCAATGTAATACCAGTACAATTTTTTAACAAGAGTAATAGTTAGCATATTAAATGTACGCAAATCATGAATGCTATGTATTATTACTTTCCAAATAAACATTATATTTCCATGGAAATACATGGGTAGCTATGAGAAAGAACATCAATATGACAACAAAAACAAAATATTGTAGTGCTCTCTCCTCTCCTCTAGATATAATCTAACACCTAAACAAATCCTGCCATAAAGTTACAATCATTTATTAAACGGTACATCAAAACAATTGCTACTGAACTTCAAGTAGACCTACAATTTGAACGCTGACCTGAATGTCTGAGAAAAAAATATAATCCCAAACCAGAACATGGAGACTGTGTGTGTGTGGTGTGTGTGTGTGTGTGTGTGTGTGTGTGTGTGTGTGTGTGTGTGTGTGTGTGTGTGTGTGTGTGTGTGTGTGTGTGTGTGTGTGTGTGTGTGTTGTGTGTGTGATTAACAGTTTTATTTTGTCTCTTATCTCAGGCCCCTATGATGCATTGCATTTGCAAAAGACCAAATTCGATAAAAGTCTGTCAGTCATTTGTGCACGATGAGGCCGCAGTATGATGCCACCATGGCTGAAGACACGCTCCACTGGAGTACTGGAGGCAGGCACTGCCAAGACCCTGATGGCCACTCGGGACAGTGAAGGAAGAGCCTTCCTGTTCATTGCCCAGAACAAGAGGGCATTCTGCCTCTTACAGTATTCTGCAAACAGCCCTTCTTCTTGTCCAAGACTATGGTCCTCTCGCTCTTCCTCATCAACAAGAGGCACAGCTTGCTCAGTCCCTGCAGCATCTTGCAGAATCAGTTCTGGCAAAACATGTAAAAGCATAGCAGAACCAAAAAGGCTGGTATTAGAGTATTGGTGATGCACTGGGTTAAACTGAAAAAGTATTATTGTTGCAGTCAATTGGATTAAATTAGATAAAGTTACATTAAACTCAATAATATTTACCTCCCACTCTTTGTGCCACCTCCTCCTTGACCAGCACACGGTGCTCCACCCACATCAGAGGAAAAGACGGATCCAAGGCAGCTACTTTGAGGTAGACTGGATCTGAAAAGGGGGCAGTGATTCCATATTGTGTCCTGGCCGTTTTCACATTGATGAAGATTCCAAGAAATCTTTTGTTCAGGGATGCCTGGAGACTTCTGACCAGGCCGCTCAGGAAATGGACTTGAGGCTTCCGCTGCTCCAGGTGGTGATTCAGGGACAGGACAGAGGGAACAACAGAACTGATTGTGACCATCTTCTCACCCTGTGCCTAATCTGTTGCTTCTCCAAATTGTTTCAGGATGTCCACCAACTCCTTCAACTTATTCCACTCCTGTACTGTGAACAACAACTCCTTGTGCCCAGCCTTTTCTAGAACATGACTGAGCTTTAGATGGTCACATTGGATAACCGCCTTCACTCGTGTCAGTGTTGAGTTCCATCTTGTGTTGACAGCAGCAGGGATGCCTCTTTCCCCAAATTCAGCCTCAAACACCTCTTTGAATGTTCTGCTTGTATGTAGCAGTGAGCTGATTTTTGATAACTTTGAAAGACAAGGAGTCATCTTTCAAGCCGTCTCCCACCACCAGCTGGAGAGTGTGGGCAAAACACTGCAAGCTCTGTTTGCTGGTCTTCCGGGGTGAGGTCATTCCAGAGCTCTGGGTCATCAAGGTGATCTTTGTCATGTACTTCATCTTCTTGTTCAATGGGGAAGCACACCGTGAATGCTTTTCTCATGTTGGCAGCATTGTCACTAATGATATAGTCCAATTTATCTTTAATGATGTACTCATCACATTTGGCCTCAAATTCTCACAGATTCTTTCGGCTGTGTGTGGGCCTTTGAAGCGGTCACAGGCCAAGAAATTGGACATGAGCTGTATCCTCTCTCCATCTTTCTCCATACAGTGCACAGTGACACCAAGGAACCCCCTCATCTTTCGGTCAGACCAAATGTCCACTGTGACTGAAACATGGTCTGTGTTGCTCAACTGAGTTTCAGTTTTGAACATCTCTCGTAGCGAAGTTCTCTACTTTTGATGTCAATGTTCTGTGACACACTGGGCTGTACTTCCTGTCAACCACTGACAGAAAGTGACCAAATCTCTTGTTTTCCACAATAGACAGAGGCAAGTTGCAATCGATAACCAGGTCGGACAGTAATGCATTGTTGATAGCTTTCTGCTGTGGATGATTCATGCTGTACTGCCCTACACGGGTCTCCATGAACTGTGAGATTGGAGACTGTTGTGGTTCACTTGTGACACTTTTGTTCATCTGGTATTGTTCAAATCGTTAAGAGGTAAGCATATTAAACAGAAAAAAGGGGGGGGAAATAATTGAGTAGCGGCGTAGCACAGCACCGCGATGGGGCGATCGGGCGATATAGGCTTGTACACAATTGCCCAACCTTAACGCACACACATACACACACCCTCTCTGTGTGTTGTTACAGTAGGCTAACATATGTCAATGGTTTTAGGAAGTAACAGTAACAGTAACATCAGGCAGGATTTAGGCTACCAACTGACTAGCCAGTTGTAGCTAAATTTTTGGTGCAATGATCATGTTCCCGCACTGACTGACTGTGTGGAGGCTCATTGATTTAATGTTACGTTAGCCTACATGCTACACTAGCAAAGTTATATATAGCTGTCGGCTATATTAGCCACGACTTACCGTTCTTTGTGCAGCTTCAAATGTCGAAAGTTGTTGCGCCTCCGTCTGTAATTTTATTCTCGCATTTTTTGAAGTTGCAATCCGTTTATTGTTGACTACAGCGTAGTCTTTATATCCGAAAATAATAATTTTGGTATCATCTTTCCAAGGGCTCCGTCTGAATTCACCCGCCGACGTTCCTCTGCACTGCCACGCACAACCTTTTCTCCGCTGGCACAATTTGATTGGCTGCTGTCCGATTCAAACTGTAATCCTTAAATGAAGAGTTGATGTACTGCACACTTTTTTTAATAGCATCATTTTTTATATTTGGGCTTACGTCAAGTCAGTTCGAGATAAAAGGCTCAAGTCTGACTCGAATCCAAGTCATGTGAGTCGAGTCCACACCTCTGGTATCCCTTCATCAATCTACACACAATACCCCATAATGACAAAGCAACATTTTTTTTTTTATGTTTGCAAATTTATACAATACAAAAAATGGAAAAAAATCCCATTATATAATAATTCAGACCCTTTACTCAGTACTTTGTTGTAGCACCTTTTGCAGCGATTACAGCCTCGAGTATTCTTGGGTATGTTGCTACAAGCTTGTCACACCTGTATTTGGGGAGTTTCTCCCTTTCCTCTCTGCAGATCATTTCAAGCTCTGTCAGGTTGGATGGGGAGTGTTGCTGCACAGCTAATTTCAGGTATCTCCACAGATGTTCGATCGGGTTCAAATCCGGGCTCTGGCTGGGACACTCAAGGACATTCAGAGACTTGTCCCGAAGCCACTCCTGCAATGTCTTGGCTGTGTGCTTAGGGTCGTAGATTTCCTCCAGACGTGACGCTTGGCATTCAGGAAAAAGAGTTCAATCTTGGTTTTATCAGACCAGAACATATTGTTTCTCATGGTCTGAGAGTCTTTAGGTGCCTTTTGGCAAACTACAAGCGAGCTGTCATGTGCCTTTTACTAAGGAGAGGCTTCTGTCTGGCCACTCTACCATAAAGGCCTGATTGGTGGAGTGCTGCAGAGATGTTTGTCCTTCTGGAAGGTTCTCCCATCTCCACAGAGGAACTCTGGAGTGACCATCGGGTTCTTGGTCACCTCCCTGACCAAGGCCCTTCTCCCCTGATTGCTCAGTTTGGCTGGGCGGCTAGCTCTGGAATAGTCTTGGTTGTTCCAAACTTCTTCCATTTAAGAATGATGGAGGCCACTGTTCTTGGGGACCTTCAGTGTTGCAGAAATGTTTAGTTACCCTTCCCCAGATCTGTGCCTCAACACAATCCTGCCTCGGAGCGCTATGGACAATTCCTTCAACCACATGGCATGTTTATTTGCTGTGATAAGCACTGTCAACTGTGGGACCTTATATAGACAGGTGTGTGCCTTTCCAAATCATGTCCAGCCAATTGAAATTACCACAGGTGGACTCCAATCAAGTTGTAGAAACATCTCAAGTATGATCAATGGAAACCGGATGCACCTGAGCTCCATTTCGAGTCTCATAGCTGTCATGACTGTCCTGTGAGCATCACCATGGGTCAGAGCAGCTTGGCAATGATTGACAATAACCAGACCTCTCACCCACAGAAAAGGGGAGGACAGTTCACACCCTGTTGTAAATTGCAAGAGAAGGGGGGCTTTTTCTCTCCCTTTAGTATCAACCCCAAAAATGTCTTTGTTTCACAGACAGTTTTCCCCCCGAAACTCTAAGACGTTCAAAAGTGGATACTGGAACAATATTTATAGGATAACAATGTGTGGAATATTCAGTGGGAAGCTATAAAAACTGATGTCATATGGGTTTTCATTTTGGGATGTCATTAAAAATTGTATGGACGAAATACTGTAACTTGGAAACTATATCTGTCAAGTTTCCATCCAATGCGTTGTGAATATGATATGAAAATGATGAAAGGATTTTGCTATAAACTGTTCATAGGAAGTAGCAACGCCCCGAATTAGGTCAGAGAGTGTGTCAGACTGACGGAACAATCCCCTTTTGACAAGAGTGCATAAAAAGCACTGCCAACAAAATTAACATCAGACCAGGAAACGTGAGTCAGTAGCTACATGTTTGAAATGGATAGAACTTTGAACCTCAACACGAGGTGAAGAAATAAACTCACCTTCCTTTAGACGAGAGAGACGGCGAGCTGCAGCTCATGTCCATCGTGGGCCTGAATCCTGAATAGTCAACACAATGTGTAGGCGAGAAGCTCACCTCCCAGACAATCACTGAGACAGCTCATTAGCTGCCTTGAGTCAGATATCGAGGAAAGTGACTCTAACAGGGACCATCCTACTATGCTTCAAACCATCCCATCCTACTACGAGTCTCAAATCACCGTATTCTCCGACTATCATCTCCAATGGGAATTGTTGATACAGCTGGCTGTCTTCCAGAGTGAACAACAGTGTAAGAGACGGGAAAGAGGAGACCCCTTTCAAACAATCAGCGCCATACAGCTTGCCACTGAAAGGCCAACAAAATTCCTAAAGAGGGCTGGTTCCGACCAGACAAAGGCACCCACACGTAAATACAATAATGATTTCTTATTCCAAACGGGCAGCGGTTCGTGTGCAAACTATATGATTAATGTGAGAATAGTTCTGAAATGTATTGGTGATAAGTGGCTTTTTCGCTCTCTCTCTCTCCCTCTCCATGTCATAGTGGGGAAAGCCACCATATTGTAAAAGGCTGCTAGGGACCTTTGACTCATGTATTAAGTGTGTATGTTATCCTGTTTTCTCATTTTAGTTAGCTAGTAAATAAATAATTAAACCAATTAGTGTTGCACTGAATCATGAGTAAGGCTGGGGTTTTTGCAGATGCATGAGGTTACGACTGTTCAGAATGATGGTATGACAAGAGGTAATGATTAATAAGATGACTGTTTATTGATGAAATAGATATAAACCTTGTAGAGTTTAATTTGGGAGATGGTAACTCTTAAATCAACCTCTTCTGTGGTGCCCCAAATCCTAATGATTTAATTGTTACACAAGTAATTTAATCAGGTAACAATTAAACATAGTTAGTGGATTAAATAAATAACAGTCATCAGATTAATGAAAGTAAAGCCACGACATAACAAAGGGTCTGAATACTTATGTAAATAAGGTATTTCTGTTTTTTATTTTTAACCTGTCTAGCCCCGGGGTTCCGCTAGCGGAACTCCTCCCACATTCCACTGAAAAGGCAGAGGGCGAAATTCAAAAAATATTTTTGAGAAATATTTAACTTTCACACATTAACAAGTCCAATACARCAAATGAAAGATAAACATCTTGTGAATCCAGTCAACATGTCCGATTTTTAAAATGTTTTACAGCGAAAACACCACGTATATTTATGTTAGCTCACCACCAAATACAAAAAAGCACAGACATTTCTTTCACAGCACAGGTAGCATGCACAAAACCAACCTAACTAACCAAGAACCAACCAAACTAACCAAGAAACAACTTCATCAGATGACAGTCTTATAACATGTTACACAATAAATCTATGTTTTGTTCGAAAAATGTGCATATTTGAGCTATAAACAGTTTTACATTGCAGCTACCATCACAGCTACCGTCACAAATAGCACCGAAGCAGCCAGAGTAATTATAGAGACCAACGTGGAATACCTAAATACTCATCATAAAACATTTCTGAAAAATGCATGGTGTACAGCAAATGAAAGACAAGCATCTTGTGAATCCAGCCAATATTTCAGATTTTTTAAGTGTTTTTACAGCGAAAACACAATATAGCATTATATTAGCTTACCACAATAGCCAGAACACACAAGCCATTTACCAGCAGCAAAAGTTAGCGATCGTAACAAACCAGCAAAAGATATATAATTTTTGACTAACCTTGATAAGCTTCATCAGATGACAGTCCTATAACATCAGTTATACATACACTTATGTTTTGTTCGAAAATGTGCATATTTAGAGCTGAAATCAGTGGTTATACATTGTGCTAACGTAGCATCTTTTTCCAGAATGTGTGGATATTTTTCTAAAACTCACCTATTCTGACCAAATAACTATTCATAAACATGACAAAAAATAACATGTTGTATAGGAAATGATAGATACACTAGTTCTTAATGCAATCGCCGTGTTAGAATTCTAAAAATAACTTCATTACGACATCCAGCTTACGTTATAGCGAGAGCGTGCCCAAAATCTGGGCGCTACCTAATAGTACACATGTTCGACAGATATATGAAATAGCATCATAAAATGGTCCTACTTTGATGATCTTCCATCAGAATGTTGTACAAGGGGTCCTTTGTCCAGAACAATCGTTGTTTGGTTTTAGAATGGCCTTTTCCCTCGCGAATTAGCAAGCAAAACTAGCCAAGTGGTGCTAAGCTGTCCATCTTCACCAAACGCAAAGAACGCAACACGTCTAACGTCCCGAAAAAAATTCAATAATCGAATAAAATTATATTGAAAAAACATACTTTACGATGATATCTTCACATTTATCAAATAAAATCAAAGCCGGAGATATAAGACGTCTATAACGATTGCTTTTCAGAAGCCAATACTGGTGACCTTTATGCGCTTCCTGAACAAACGAATTCGGGGGTCATGTCATTCCAAGCTGTCTCTTTTGACCATAGAAAGAGATTGAGACCCCATTTCACCTCTCACAGCCTATTGACATCTAGTGGAAGGCGTATGAAGTGCATGTATAGTCACAAATCTCAAGCAAAACGATAGGGAGGCCCTGGAACAGAGCCTCGATTTGAGATGTTTCACTTTCTGACAGGAAGTATGCTGCAAAATAAGGTCTGTTTTACTCACAGATATAATTCAAACGGTTTTAGAAACTTGAGAGTGTTTTCTATCCAATAGTAATAATAATATGCATATTGTACGAGCAAGAATAGAGTACGAGGCCGTTTAAATTGGGCACGATTTTCCCCCAAAGTGTAAATAGCGCCCTCTATCCTCAACAGGTTTAATACATTTGCAATTCTGGGGTATTGTGTGTAGATTGCTGATGAAAAAAAGGCTGTAACGTAACAAAATGTTGAAAAAGTCTAGTTGTCTGAATACTTTCCAAAGGCACTGTATAGGTAGGGGTAAAGCGACTAGGCAACAGGATATGTAATAATCAGTAGCAGCAGCATAAGTGTTGAATCAAAAGAGTTAGTGCAAAGAGGGTCAATGCATATTCCGGGTAGCAATTTGGTTAGCTACTTAGTAGTCGTATGGCTTGGGGGTAGAAACTGTTCAGGGTTCTGTTGGGTCCAGACTTGGTGCATCGGTACAGCTTGCTGTGCGGTAGCAGAGAGAAAAGTCTGTGACTTGGGTGACTGGAGTCTTTGACAATTCTTAGGGCCTTCCTATGACACAACCTGGTATAGAGGTCCTGGATGGCAGAGAGCTTGGCCCCAGTAATGTACTGGGCCGTATGCACACTACTATCTGTAGCACATTGCGGTCGGATGTCAAGCAGTTTCCATACCAAGCCGGTGATGCAGCCAGTCAAGATGCTCTTGATGGTGCAGCTGTATAACTGTTTGAGGATCTGAGGGCCCATCTCCTGAGGTGAAGAGGCGTTGTCGTGCCTTCTTCACGACTGTGTTGGTGTGTGTGGACCATGTTAATTCCTTAGTGATTTGGACACTGAGAAACTTTAAGCTCTCGACCCACTCCACTAGAGCTCCTGTAAATGTGGATGTGGGCGTGTTTGGTTCTTCGTTTTCTGTAGTACACGATCAGCTTCTTTGTCTTGCTGATGCTGAGGGAGAGGTTATTGTCACTGACCTCCTCTCTATAAGCGGTCTCATCATCGTCGGTGATCAGGCCTACCACAGTCGTGTCGTCAGAAAACGTAATGATGGTGTTATAGTCGTGGGCAGCCACGCAGTTATGGGTGAACAGTGAGTATAGGAGGGGACTAAGAATGCATCTCTAAGGGGCCCCTTGTTGAGGGTCAGCATGGCGGATGTGTTGTTGCCTACCTCACGACCTGGGTGCGGCCCATCAGCAAGTCCAGGATCCAGTTTTGGGGGGACGTGTCCTGCGCTTAGTGATGAGCTTGGAGGACACTATGGTGTAGTATATGAACAACATTCTCACATAGGTGTTCCTCTTATCCAGGTGGGAGATGGCAGTGTGGAGTGCAATGGAGATTGCGTGATCTGTGGATCTGTTGGGGCAATATGTAAATTAGAGTGGGTCCAGTGTGTCTGGGATGATGGTGTTGATGTGAGCCATGACTGGACTTACAAAGCATTTCATGGCTACAGATGTGAGTGCTACAGGGCGATAGTCATTTAGTCAGTTTACTTTGGTGTTCTTGGGCACAGGGACTGTGGTGGTCTCCTTGAAACATGTAGGTATTACAGAGTGGGTCAGGGACAGGTTGAAAATGTCAGGGAAGACACCCGCCAGCTGTTCAGCGCATACTCTGAGTACGTGTCCTGGTAATCTATCTGGCCCCGGCTTTGTAAATGTTTAAAGGTCCTACTCACATCGACTATGAAGAGGGAGATCACACAGTCATCCGGAACTACTGGTGCTCTCATGCATGGTTCAGTGTTGCTTGCCTCGAAGCGAGCATAGAAGAGCTTGAGCATAGAAGGCATTTAGCTCGTCTGGTAGGCTTGTATCACTGGGAAGCTCGCGGATGGGTTTGCCTTTTGCCCTGCCACATCCAACGAGCGTCAGAGCTGGTTTAGTAAGATTCGATCTTAGTCCTCCACTGACGCTTTGCCTGTTTGATTGCTTGTCGGAGGTCGTAGCGGGATGAGTGTACCGGTCCTTGAAAGCGGCAGCTCTAGCCTTTAGGACTGAGTTTGGGAAACCCTGGGTTAACTAACTGTGGCCTTCTAACTACTCTCCTTCTCCCCTCTCCTCCCTCTGCTTTCATTTATTACAGTCCCAGATCAGGATGAACCACCAGAGAGAAGACGAATCAGGACTCAGGACTTCATTCTTTATTATTCTGATTATATCAGTGGTCAGTCTTGTCCTCTTCCTTTCAGGACGTACCCTTGTTTTCAGGCCAGGCCTGGTCTTTTTAAGAAGTTGCCTTCTTATTCTTTCATTCCCTGTGTTGACAGGTTGGAGAGCTGAGTTGCCAATCAAACACCCAACCCTGGACCCTTAATTTTTCCCTCTTGTCCTCTGTTTGTTACCAGAATCCGTCACTCTGAGGACAATGGAACAAAAGGGTGCTGGTCTGTTGAAGGGGTGGCGTTGGGTAGAGGGGTGTGGAGGGATGGGTGGATGGATGTACTATAGGGAGCTAATGGTGTAACCCCTCCATTCTCTGCCCTCTCAAAGCCCAGCTGAGGGGTTAATGGTTGGCTGAATACCTGGTCCGGCCCTTTTTCTGAGGCTGCAGTAAAGGTGGAGATGGTGCTCTCTTTGTGGCCATTGTGTCAAAGGGCAGAGACATACAAAGGGAGATTAAAGAAAGCTCTGGGCTTACCTCTATAAGGAGAGACAGGGAATGGTCAGATTTTTCATGTGCACCGGGGTGTGTGTCCTCTAGTAGATCCCACTATCGTAAATATTAATTCTGTAAATGACAATATGTGAACTCAGCATTTACCTAATAGTTTTACGAACAATTAATCATTCCATGTTTAGTTACATGTGGTTAAGAATACTCAATTCCATTCATTTGCATTCCCAATTTAACTCGACATTAACCCATAAGACTCTGAGCCCTGTCTAAGGCGGGAGCGGGGGGGGGGGGGGTTCTATTAAGCTATATGGAATTGTTTTAAGAAGGTCATACCAAGGATCATTTAGTTATTTCATTTAGAATTTTAAGACCCCTTGAAGTATAAAAAATATATATTGTCTCTTATACACATCTAGATGTGTATAAGAGACAGGTGTAGCATTGTTTTAAGAAGGTCATTACCAAGGATCATTTAGTTATTTCATTTAGAATTTTAAGACCCCTTGAAGTATAAAAAATATATATTTTAAATAATTATTGGATGAAAAAAATGCTTTGGCCTTACTGCTATTAGCCCATCCAAACGCACTGAATAAGATTCACTACATGGAACAAGATGGTCCCCCCCAAGTTTTTTTTTTAAGTGTCTGTCCTACAGTTGAAGACGGAAGTTTACATACACCTCAGCCAAATACATTTAAACTCAGTTTTTCACAATTCCTGACATTTATCATAATAACAATTCCCTGTCTTATGTCAGTTAGGATCACCAGTTAATTTTAAGAATGTGAAATGTCAGAATAATATTAGAGAGAATGATTTATTTCAGCTTCAATTTCTTTCATCACATTCCCAGTGAGTCAGAAGTTTACATACGCTCAATTAGCATTTGGTAGCATTGCCTTAAAATGGTTTAACCTGGGTCAAATGTTTCGGGTAGCCTTCCACAAGCTTCCCACAGTTATTTGGGTGAATTTTGGCCCATTCCTCCTGACAGAGCTGGTGTAACTGAGTCAGGTTTGTAGGCCTCCTTGCTCGAACACGCTTTTTCAATTCTGCCCACAAATTTTCTATAGGATTGAGATCAGGGCTTAGTGATGGCCACTCCAATACCTTGACTTTGTTGTCCTTAAGCCATTTTGCCACAACTTTGGAAGTATGCTTGTGGTCAATGTCCATTTGGAAGACCCATTTGCGACCAAGCTTTAACTTCCTGACTGATGGCTTGAGATGTTGCTTCAATATATCCACATAATTTTCGCTCCTCATGATGCCATCTATTTTGTGAAGTGCACCAGTCCTTACTGCAGCAGAGCACCCCCACAACATGATGCTGCCACCCTCGTGCTTCACGGTTGGTATGGTGTTCTTCGGCTTGCAAGCATCCCCCTTTTTCCTCCAAACACAACGATGGTCATTATGGCCAAACAGTTCTATTTTTGTTTCATCAGAGCAGAGGACATTTCTCCAAAAAGTACGATCGTTGTCCCCATGTGCAGTTGCAAACCGTAGTCTGGCTTTCCTATGGCGGTTTTGGAGCAGGGGCTTCTTGCTTGCTGAGTGGCCTTTCAGGTTATGTCGATATAGGACTCGTTTTACTGTGGATATAGATACTTTTGTACCTGTTTCCTCCAGCATCTTCACAAGGTCCTTTGCTGTTGTTCTGGGATTGATTTGCACTTTTCTCACCAAAGTACGTTCATCTCTAGGAGACAGAACGCGTCTCCTTCCTGAGCGGTTTGACGGCTGCGTGGTCCCATGGTGTTTATACTTGCGTACTATTGTTTGTACAGATGAACGTGGTACCTTCAGGTGTTTGGAAATTGCTCCCAAGGATTGCTCCCGAGGATGAACCAGACTTATGGAGGTCTACTTATGGAGGTCTTGGCTGATTTATTTAGATTTTCCCATGATGTCAAGCAGAGAGGCACTGAATTTGAAGGTAGGCCTTGAAATACATCCACAGGTACACCTCCGATTGCCTCAAATGATGTCAATTAGCCTATCAGAAGCTTCTATAGCCATGACATCATTTTCTGGAATTTTCCAAGCTGTTTATAGGCACAGTCAACTTAGTGTATGTAAACTTCTGACCCACTGGAATTGTGATACAGTGAATTATAAGTGAAATAATCTGTCTGTAAACAATTGTTGGAAATGTACTTGTGTCATGCACAAAGTAGATGTCCTAACCGACTTGCCAAAACTATAGTTTGTTAACAAGATATTTGTGGAGTGGTTGAAAAACTAGTTTTAATGACTCCAACCTAAGTGTATGTAAACTTCCGACTTGAACTGTATATCTGAGAGCCCAGCTGAGGGGTTAATGATGGGTTGATTACCTGGTCTGACCCTTTTTCTGATGCTGCAGTAAAGGTGGAGATGGGGCTCTCTCTGTTGCCATTGTGTCAAAGTGCAGAGACATCGAAGGGAGATTATGAGGAGAGACAGGGAATGTTCACGTTTTTCATGTGCACTGGGGTGTGTGTGTGTCTGTGGGGCGGGTAAGAATATGATTTGACACACTGCAATGCTAGGACACGAGGAGAGATGTTGAACATTAACAGTAAATCAAGGTTCTTCATCATTCTCCATAAGTCCTCTAATGGATCCCGCCACCGTAGAAATGAATTCTTTAAATTACAATATGATGAATCTTTAATAGAACAAACTGAACACTGAAATACAAAACAATAAATTGAACGAACGAAAACCGAAACAGTTCCGTGTGGAACACACAGACACGGAAGACAACCACCCACAAAACACAACAGAAAACAGGCTCCTTAAATATGGTTCCCAATCAGAGACAACGACTAACACCTGCCTCTGATTGAGAACCATATCAGGCCAAACGAAAAACCCAACATAGAAACACAAACATAGATAACCCACCCAACTCACGCCCTGACTATACTAAAACAAAGAAATAACAAAAGAACATAGGTCAGAACGTGACACATAGGCCGAATAGTTTTACTAATAATTAATAATTCCATGTTAAATTCCATGTGATTAAGAATCCATAATTCCATTCATTTGCATTCCCAATTTAACTCGACATTAATATCACCCTTGGATTACATCGTTTTAATGAAGTAAACACTGGTAGGAATAATTAAAGGGTAATTTTCATGAATCAACTGATAATCATTATTCCCTGTTCTCTCCTACTTTAATTACATTGGTGTAACAAGGCCTCTTGCTGCATTCGTTAATGTAACCGATTATCTTTCCTCAGAGTAATATGGTGATTTTCTCATTTACTGTAAGAACATGAGGTTGAGTGTAGAGTGAGTAGAGCGTGTGTCGTCCCAAATGGTACCCTATTCCCTACGTAGTGCACTACTTTTGTCCAGAGTCCTATGGGCCCTAGTCAAAAGTAGTGCACTGTATAGGAAACAGGATGTAATTTGGGATGCATTTGGCAGTCAGGCAGGAAGGCGCTGGCGCTGCAATCTGCTCCTAATAAGGTGATTACTTTCTTGACTATGTGTTAATAACCTCTGGAATCAATAAAGCGTGGAGCTCGTTTCTCTCCCTCCACTCGCTCCAGGGAGAGGGTGGTTATGGGAATGGAGAGGGTGGTTATGGGAAGGTGTGAAGCACCACTACACTATGGGAAGATAGTTCTTAGTGGAAATATATTATGCTTAATGGTCTTATAGGATGGTCTAATAATTTTGAGTGTAACAATTACAGCTGTTCTTATGGGCAGGAGTGAGGCAGTATTACACTATAGGGAAGAGATAGCACAGTCAGAGTACATTATGCTCAGCACTAATAGTCAGACGGGACATTAATTACACTTTATTTGTGGCTCAGTTGGTAGAACATGGCACTTGCAATGCAAGGATTGTGGGTTCAATTACTGGGGCCACCCCTATGTAAAATGTATGAACACCTGACTCTAAGTCGATTTGGATAAAAGCGTCTGCTAAATGGCATAATTTATTTCATCAAATCAGGTTCTCACCATACTGATAGCATGTTGTCACAAAGTGACTTTCATATAAAAGAAGCTTGAGTGTGAATTGCAACTTGTTAAACCAAGTGGGTCTATTGCATTAAATCCTGATCTTTTTTCCTACGACTCAATTATAATTATCCCCTGTGCTGCTTAGCCAAACTACCTCAACTTTAATACCACACGTGTACAGTACAATGGACAGACATGTCATTCAGTCTAGGGATTCAAAACGCTTTGTTCATTTATCTACCCAGCCTGTCTAGAAACTAAAGTAGCTAAAGCACAAATCAAATTGGCTCTGCAGAGCTGAAGATCATCTCTAGCTAAATCACGTTGAACTTTGAAGTTGTGGAGAGGAGAAATGAGGAGAAGACTGATTAGCTAAAGCTCCCTCAGCATGAGGGAAATTAAAACCCTCTGAGATCTCAGCCAGGGCCATGTGACAGGATATGTGTCCCAAATGGCACCCTATTCGCTATATAGCACACTACTGTTGACCAGAGCCCTATGGGATAAATAGGGAAATGGTGACATTTGGGACGCAGACAGAGTTTAGGGTCAGCATTTAAATAATCTCTCATTTACCTACCTGGAAATTGGACTGCTTTGTGCTCAATTGACGTGAGACAGGCCATTTTCATGTCAGTGAGAGTAGAAGGAAGGGATGGATGGACGGTGGGAGGGAGAAATGGAGGTGTACGTTGATTGTAGAAGTTCCTTTCATCTTCAATCCTTTTTTCTCTTCTTTCTCTCTTCTCTTCTTTCTTCTGACTCAAGGATGTTGGTGGTGTTTGGCTTCCTTTGGGTCTGTTAGATTTGCATTACAACCCGTTTCTCCTTCTGAAAACAAAGTGGGCAGCCTCGTAGCAGAGAATTCTAAACCAACAACAGAACAGATCAAGAGCGTTTTCAGAGATGCTATTCTTCTTTTCATCTGGGAGTTAAATCATTTTTCTCTTTTGGCTTTTGTTGCTCGTATGGAGCCCCTCGACTTCTCTCTGCCACATCAAACACTCCCCGGTTTGTGGAGAAAGATAACATTTCAGATGTCAAGCAATGACAAAACAAAAGGGTTTGTCTGTCTACTGTCTACTTTTCCTTCAAAAACTCACAGTGCTCTCTCTCAACATATCATTTCACAAGGGGAGTACCCCACTGTTTTTGGCTAGCTAACTGGGGCCTACAGGGGAGGTGACAGCGGTCAGCTAACGTAGATGCAGCGAGAAAGGAGAGGTTTACTGAGACTGAAAGAAGCGCACACAGACAGAGACATTAAAAAGGCAGAGAGAAAGGAGAGGTTAAGTGAGATGAAAGAAGCGCACACAGACAGAGATATTAAAAAGGCAGAGAGAAAGGAGAGATTAAGTGAGACTGAAAGAAGCGCACACAGACAGAGACATTAAAAAGGCAGAGAGAAAGGAGAGGTTAAGTGAGACTGAAAGAAGCGCACACAGACAGAGACATTAAAAAGGCAGAGAGAAAGGAGAGGTTAAGTGAGATGAAAGAAGCGCACACAGACAGAGACAATTAAAAGGCAGAGAGAAAGGAGAGGTTTACTGAGACTGAAAGAAGCGCACACAGATCAGAGACAATTTAAAGGCAGAGAGAAAGGAGATGTTTACTGAGACTGAAAGAAGTGCACACAGACAGAGACATTAAAAAGGCAGAGAGAAAGAGAAAGAAATAGAAATGGACATGGGTGGAATATCGAAATATCTCCACACCTCCTTCCCTTCTCCCCTCCTCCCCTTCTCCTCTCTACCAAAGCTGTGGTGGTTATCTATCTGTTGAATGTTTGTTCCTCGTGTGTTTGAGGGGATTTGAGGGGACAGATTAACTAATCCCAATTTTGAACATGAATCAGAGTCCAGAGGCTTCCTGGATCCAGAAAGTCTTTCTTATGATAATGGTCCAATCGGAGCGGAGAAGCGGTCTGCTGATGAAAATGCCACTGAGCTTATCACAGTGGGACAGCTTGGTGCTGCGGTGGGGTGTGTGTGCATGTGTGTGTGTGAGAGGGAGACACAGAGACACAGAGAGACAGAGAGAGAGATAGATAGAGAGAGAGAGACACAGAGAGAGTCTCTTGGGTGTTAGATTGAACAGGTGCTCGTGGGTGGGAGGTACAAGGGGTCTGCACTCCATGAGTTGCATGTGACCAATACCTACTCTGGGCAGAGCTGTGTGTGCGCCACTCTTTGTCCATGCTGATTATAATAAGGATTTGATACCGAATGAATGAGTCAACAGCATGGTGGACAAGGTGGAAAGTAGTTCGCTATATACAGAATAGGGTGCCATTGAGAACACATCCTCTTTCAGTACTGTGAAGGCATTAGGCCAGATTAGGGGGGAGGCAGGGGGCACTATCTGTCAGCCTGCAAGTTTGTCTGTCTGTCTGCTAATGTGCCAGTACCAGTGGAGAGACAGTGGCTGCAGGCCCACTGGACACACAGCTGTTACTGCTGCTGCTCTATATGTAGGCTCACAGGCTCCATCCAACTGTAGATGGCATGTTTATAAAATGTGTGTGTGTCTTTGTGTGCATCTATATTTACTCTTGTCTGTGAGTGTGTGATGGGGTGTGTCATCTTCTCTTACTTTCCACCCTCCGCTCCTGAGCAACAGGGGATATTCCTTCCGAATGTGGCCATCCGAGCTGCTATCCCTCCTGTAGTTGCTAACCTTTCCCAGCCCTGCCTGGCTGCCTCCCTGTGCCCAGGGCTCAGTCCTAATATGAGGACATTATGAGGAGTGAGGTCTGAGCAGGGACTGAATGGAGATAAGAGCAGACTGCAGAGCTGCCAAAACACTCGTCAGACCCCAGGAATAACCACATTAAACTAGTGCTAGTCCCCAGTCTCTATATCTGTCTCCCCTCCCTCTCTCTCTCTACCTCCAGTGCTTCTCCCTTTTCTTTCACTCTCTCAATCTCCATCGCTCTCCTCCCTTCACTCTCTGCCTCTTCCCCATTATCTCTCTCCCGCCTTCTCTCTCCCTCTCTCATCTTTCCAGGGATGTCAGGCAGGCAGTGTCCAGGCCTCGTGGCACTGGCAGAGGGTAAAGAAAGTGGGACAGCCGAGGCCCTCGAGTCTGATGATTATGTGCCCCCCAGATATCAATCCCCCCCTCATCGCATTGGAATGGCATGTGGACTGTATCAGTACAGCAGAGCAGGAATCCATGCATGCGCTCACTTCTATATGTGTGTGTGTGTGTGTGTTTGTGTGTGTCAATGCAACATGGCCTCCATACTTAAAGATGAGAGCATGCATTATATTTACGACCCTGGGGTTGGTTTACATGGTGTGTGATATATTATTGTGTCATAATAACACACCACGTTATTAACAGTTGGACTTGCCCTTTGCAGGGAGAACATTAAAGACAAAAGGTTGCTAGGGTAAATGGTTGTTGGTATTAGAATGTCAACTATTGCACTTCTGTAGCTAAAGGTCAAGACATGCGATTTAAGCCCTCCTAACTCTAACGGAGAATATGATGAATCATTTGTGTAGGAATGGACATGGACAAAGCTGGTTCTCTTTATCTAAAGGAAAAGTTCTGTTACCAAGTATTTCTGCGGTGAATGGACACTTTAGAGCAGAGCTCTGAGCTCATTTCAACTACATATAGCACTCTTTTTATTCTCCCCCTCTTTAATTCTCTGCCTCTCAATGTTCTCCTCAGAGCGTTTCAGAACTTTAAATCCCCTTCTTCCTTTAACAAACAGAAAAGAGAGAGAGAACGAGAGAGAGTGGAAAAGAGAGCGAGAGAGTGAAAGCGAGAATGCACTTTTGATGACTTTCATTTGTCCTGTCAGAGTTCGTTTGCATAGGCTAGGTTTTACACCACTAATAATAGCTATCACAGTGGGGATAATTCTTCTGGAGAAACTATAAAGTGGATTGAGGGAGAGCCACACATGGTGCTGAACTTCTTTGAACAGTCTCCCCCGTCTTACTGCTGTTATCAGCAGAACTCACAAAGCTGGGGCTCAACACTTTTGAGTAAAGGAGTCTTTACCCACACAGGCACATAGTAGTATGCACACTTTGTGTGTGTGTCTGTCTGTATGTGTGTGAATGTTGTCCTCTTCTCCTCTGTGTGTGTGTGTGTGTGTGTTGTTGTGTGTGTGTGTGTGGTGTGTGTGTGTGTGTGTGTGTGTGTGTGTGTGTGTGTGTGTGTGTGTGTGTGTGTGTGTGTGTGTGTGTGTGTGGTGTGTGTGTGTGTGTGTGTGTGTGTGTGTGTGTGTGTGTGTGTGTGTGTTTGTGTGTGTCCACATGACTCAGACATGTGGCTCTGATTAGGTCAAGCCCAGATGAAAAGGGAAGTGCTGTTTCAATGCTTCATGATTAGTCTGATAGATACATGGATGCCAGCCAGTGCTGTTGTTGGCACAGAAGACAGGTGTTTCACTGTCAGGACCGGTTTAATGGAACAGTGTGTGTGTGTGTGTGTGTGTGTGTGTGTGTGTGTGTGTGTGTGTGTGTGTGTGTGTGTGTGTGTGTGTGTGTGTGTGTGTGTGTGTGTGTGTTTGTTGTGGTGTGTGTGTGTGTGTGTGTGTACATGCGTGCGTCGTGTTGAGAGAAAGGATGCAGGTCTACAGTGTTTATTCGTCACACCCTGCCATGGCTGTCCGCTGAAGTTGGAGCACTCATTAATCACACTGCCTCAGTTTCCACACACACACACAAACAAACTAACAAACAAGTGTATGTTTGTACCTGTGGCAGCATGCCAGAAGGACTGCCCATACGTGACAGAAGACCAGCCACTCAGGCCAGCCGCAGTCCCTGTCCCCTCCTACAACACATGTGACACCTGCCACAACGGGTCTGTCGATCAGAGTTACTGAAACCAATCCTCTTACACACCAGGCTCCAGTCACCCAAAACCCACCACTCCTCTGCCCTTACAGTCCCCTCAGTCATCCAAAACCTTCCACTCATAACCACCCTTACACCCACCGCCAGTCACCCAAAACCCCTACACTTCCCACTTTCAACCCCCCTCAGTCACCCAGACCAGGAACTACAGTCAATCCGACAGGACACCTGGAGCTCTGAGCTCACCGAGTCCTTAGAGAAAACCACCATTAAAACCTTGAACACCATAGCTGCTCTCCATCTCCGCCCCTCAGGCTCCCCTCGCACACTGGAAGGGCCTTCTGATCACACACACACACACACAAACACACACACACCACCCTCCGCCCCACCTCACCCTGACAACTCAGGGCGTCAACGCCTTGGGATAATCCTCATCAATCATCAATTACCTCACATCTTGATTTGTCAAGTCAAACATAAACATTTGTACACTTTTGCTTCGTTGCACTCGCCCCCTCAAGCCCCCTTTTCTTTTCCGCTTTCATTACGGACCATTCTCTGCGGTGCTGCCCCATTTTATCACAGTACAGATGAACGGATCAGAGAGAGAGAGAGATAGTAACTTCTCAGCAGTGTGCAGTGTGGTCAAGGCCGCAAGCAGGTGTGAAAACAAGCAGGGTTTGGAGGGAGTGAGGGAGGAAGAGACGGGAAAGGATGGAGGGAGGGGTAGCGTGTCCCTGTGTTCCTGTTCAGGCTATGGGGCCCAGGATGTGACTCCTTCATGCTGGAGGAGCCCATTAATCATTCCCATCCACAGACAGTCCCCCCCCCCCTCCACACACACACACAAACATGAGCATACACACACACGCCCGCACGTGCATAAAAGCATGCATGCACACACACGTATGTCCACACACACACACGTTGCCCTGAATCAATCCCAACACGCTTCACAATCACACCCATCTACCCACTCACCCATCATCTATCCATCCACATCCTGTGATAAGGCTTGCCAGTTTCTRACAAGCAGCAATCAAAGTAGCTTCTTCTGTTATTTTTTCTGCTGGCTGTCTAGCCAGATGGGGAGTGGCCAAAACAACAAATTACACAGGCAAAACAAACAGTAGAAAATGCTAAATAAACTGTGAAATCTAATGGCGARACAGAATGGAGGAATCTCAGAAGAAACAAACCTGATTTGTGTGCAAACACATTGTTCCATGATGGAGAACCCTATTCACCTCAATGGTGAATAGAGAGAGAGGAGAGAGAGAGGAGAGCGGAAACTCAGTGATAACCTGACGGTGGTGTGTATGAGCTGAGAAGGCTTTTGCTTTTGGATCTAAGGTTTCTGTAGGATGATCCAGGCTGGTCCTTAGGTAGCAAAATGCGCAGCGCATAGAATTGAAAAGGTATTGTCGGATATACGGAGCCTTCGGAAAGCATTCAGACCCCTTGACTTTTCCCACATTTTGTTACGTTACAGCCTTATTCTAAAATTGTTTCAATTGTTTTTTATTCTCATAAATCTACACACAATACCTCATAATGACAAAGCAAAAACAGGTTTTTAGAAATATTTCCTAATTTATAAATCAAATAATAATGGAATATCACATTTACATAAGTATTCAGACCCTTTACTCAGTACTTTGTTGAAGCACCTTTGACAGCGATTACAGCATCGTGTCTTCTTGGGTATGACGCTACAAGTTTGACGTATGCAGGGGGTTTCTCCATTCTTCTCTGCAGATCCTCTAAGCTCTGTAAAGTTGCATGGGGACCGTTGCTGCACAGCTATTTTCAGGCCTCTCCAGAGATGTTCGATTGGGTTCAAGTCCAGGCTGGCTGGGCCACTCAAGGACATTCAAAAAACCCGAACACGCCTGAATTTCTTGGATGCGTACTTAGGGTCGTGTATCCTGTCGGAAGGTGAACCTTCGCCCCAGACTGAGGTCCTGAGCGCTCTGGAGCAGTTTCATTAGGGATACTCTCTCAAGGATCTCTCTGAAAAACATCCCCACAGCATGATGCTGCACCACCATGCTTCACCGTAGGGATGGTATTGGCCACGTGATGAGCGTGCTGGTTTCCTCCAGATGTGACACTTGGCATTCAGGCAAAAGAAGTTCAATCTCCGTTTCATCAGACCAGAGCTTGTAGTCTGGCCACACTACCATAAAGGCCTAATTAGCCTTTAATTAGCGCTAGGGTCAGATTATTATTTTAAAAAAAAATAATAACGTGCCAAGTAAAACGGACATTTTCTCTGCCCAGATTGTAGAATATGCATATAATTTACAGATTAGATAGAAAACACTCCAAAGTTTCCAGAACTGTCAAAATATTGTCTGTGAGTAAACAATACTTATTCGCAAGCGAAAACCTGAGAAAATGTAACCCGGAAGTGATATAAAAAAAGATTCTGTGTTCCTGGCCCGTCTAACCTCCATTTAAAGGGTATCAAACCAGAATTCCTTTTCCAATGGCTTCCTCAGCTGTGACCAGCGCTTTAACATAGTTTTCAGGCTATTATTAAGGCCAGCATCCGGAGTCTCCTCTTTCAACTGTTGATTTTGAGACTGTGTTTTGCAGGTACTATTGTAAATAAGCTGCAGTTGAGGACTTGTGAGGCGTCTGTTTCTCAAACTAGACACTCTAATGTACTTGTCCTCTTTCTCAGTTGTACACTGGGGCCTGCCACTCCTCTTTCTATTCTGGTTAGAGACAGTTTGCGCTGTTCTGCGAAGGGAGTAGTACACAGCGTTGTACGAGATCTTCAGTTTCTTGTCAATTTCTCGCATGGAATAGTCTTCATTTCTCAGAACAAGAATAGACTGACGAGTTTCAGAAGAAAGTGCTTGTTTCTGGCCATTTTCAGCCTGTAATCGAACCCACAAATGCTGATGCCCCAGATACTCAACTAATCTAAAGAAGGCCAGTTTAATTGATTCTTTAATCAGTACAACAGTTTTCAGCTGTGTTAACATAATTTCAAAAGGGTTATCTTATGATCAATTAGCCTTTTTAAATGATAAACTTGGATTAGCTAACACAATGTGCCATTAAAACACAGGAGTGATGGTTGCTGATATTGGACCTCTGTACGCCCATGTAGATATTCCATTAAAAAAAATCTGCCACTTCCAGCTAMAATAGTCATTTACAACAATAACAATGTCTACTCTGTATTTTTGAAACATTTTATGTTATTTTAATGGATATTACAGATATTACAAATATTACATTTCTAAGCGACCCCAAACTTTTGAATGGTAATGGTAAGGCCAAATAAATAAAATGCCTCAAAATATTGCTATGATATATACACTGCTCAAAAAAATAAAGGGAACACTAAAATAAAACATCCTAGATCTGAATGAATGAAATATTCTTATTAAATACTTTTTTCTTGACATAGTTGAATGTGCTGACAACAAAATCACACAGAAATGATCAATGGAAATCAAATTTATCAACCCATGGAGGTCTGGATTTGGAGTCACACTCAAAATTAAAGTGGAAAACCACACTACAGGCTGATCCAACTTTGATGTAATGTCCTTAAAACAAGTCAAAATGAGGCCCAGTAGTGTGTGTGGATTCCACGTGCCTGTATGACCTCCCTACAACGCCTGGACATGCTCCTGATGAGGTGGCGGATGGTCTCCTGAGGGATCTCCTCCCAGACCTGGACTAAAAGCTCACCGCCAACTCTGGACAGTCTGTGGTGCAACGTGGCGTTGGTGGATGGAGCGAGACATGATGTCCCAGATGTGCTCAATTGGATTCAGGTCTGGGGAACGGGCGGCGCCAGTCCATAGCATCAATGCCTTCCTCTTGCAGAATGCTGACACTACCTCCAGCACTGAGGTCTAGCATTGTCTTGCATTAGGAGGAACCAGGGCCAACCGCACAGCATATGGTCTCACAAGCGGTCTGAGGATCTCATCTCGGTACCTAATGGCAGTCAGGCTACCTCTGGCGAGCACATGGAGGGCTGTGCGCCCCAAAAGAAATGCCACCCCACACCATGACTGAACCCACCGCCAAACGGTCATGCTGGAGGATGTGTTGCAGGCAGCAGAACGTTCTCCACGGCGTCTCCAGACTCTGTCACGTCTGTCACATGTGCTCATGTGCTCAGTGTGAACCTGCTTTCATCTGTGAAGAGACAGGGCGCCAGTGGCGAATTTGCCAATCTTGGTGTTCTCTGCCAAATGCCAAACGTCCTGCACGGTGTTGGGCTGTAAGCACAACCCCACCTGTGGACCGGTCGGGCCCTAATACCACCCTCATTGAGTCTGTTTCTGACCGTTTGAAGCAGACACATGCACATGTGTGGCCTGCTGGAGGTCATTTTGCAGGTTCTGGCAGTGCCCACTGCTCGCTCCTTGCACAAAGGCGGAGGTAGCGGTCTGCTGCTGGGTTGTTGCCACTCCTACGGCTCCTCCACGTCTCCTGATGTACTGGCCTGTCTCCTGGTAGCGCCTCCATGCTCTGGAACTACGCTGACAGACACAGCAAACCTTCTGTGCCACAGCTCGCATTGATGTGCCATCCTGGATGAGCTGCACTACCTGAGCCACTGGTGTGGGTTGTAGACTCCGTCTCATGCTACCAACTAGAGTGAAAGCCCGCCAGCATTCAAAAGTGACCAAAAACATCAGCCAGGAAGCATAGGAACTGAGAAGTGGTCTGTGGTCACCACCTGCAAACCACTCCTTTATTGGACATGCTAATTGCCTATATTTCCACCTTTTGTCTATTCCATTTGCACAACAGCATGTGAAATGTATTGTTAATCAGTGTTGCTTCCTAAGTGGACAGTTTGATTTCACAGAAGTGTGATTGACTTGGAGTTACATTGTGTTGTTTAAGTGTTCCCTTTATTTTTTTGAGCAGTGTATATATATATACAGTATATACATAAATAATAGTATAATATACAGTTGAAGTCGGAAGTTTACATAACCTTAGCCAAATACATTTCTAACCTAAGTTTTTCACAATTCCTGACATTTAATCCTAGTAAAAATTCCCTGTCTTAGGTCAGTTAGGATCACCACTTTATTTTAACAATGTGAAATGTCAGAATAATAGTAGAGAGAACGATTTCGTTCAGGTTTTTTCTTTCATCACATTCCCAGTGGGCCAGAAGTTTACATACACTCAATAGTATTTGATAGCATTGCCTTAAAATTGTTTACTTGGGTCAAACATTTCGGGTAGCCTTCCACAAAGCTTCCCACAATAATAAGAATGTTGCGCCATTCCTCCTGACAGAGCTGGTGTATCTGAGTCAGGTTTGTAGGCTCCTTGCTCGCACACAGTTTTCAGTTCTGCCACAAAGTTCTATAAGGATTGAGATCAGGGCTTAGTGATGGCCACTCCAGTACCTTGACTTTGTTGTCCTTAAGCCATTTTGCCACAGCTTTGGAAGTATGCTTGGGGTCATTGTCCATTTGGAAGGCCCATTTGCGACCAAGCTTTAACTTCATGACTGAGACGTCTTGAGATGTTGCTTCAATATATCCACATTATTTTCCATTCTCATGATGCATCTATTTTGTGAAGTGCACCAGTCCCTCCTGCAGCAGAGCACCCCACAAACATGATGCTGCCACCCCCGTGCTCACGGTTGGGATGGTGTTCTTCGGCTTGCAAGCCTCACCCCTTTTTCCTCCAAACATAAGGATGTGTCATTATGGCTTAAACCACAGCTCTATCTCTTTGTTTATTCCAGACGTAGGACAATTCTCTCCCGCAGAAGTACGATCTTTGTCCCCACGTGCAGTTGCAAACTGTAGTCTGGCTTTTTTATGGAGGTTTTGGAGCAGTGGCTTCTTCCTTGCTGAGCGGCCTTTCAGGTTATGTCGAAATATGACTTGTTTTACTGTGAATAGAGATACTTTTGTACCTGTTTCCTCCAGCATCTTCACAAGGTCCTTTGCTGTTGTTCTGGGATTGATTTGCACTTTTCTCACCAATGTACGTTCATCTCTAGGAGACAGAAAGTGTCTCCTTCCTGAGAGGTATGACGGCTGCGTGGTCCCATGGTGTTTATACTTGCATACTATTGTTTGTACAGATGAACATGGAACCTTCAGGCATTTGGAAATTGCTCCCAAGGATTAACCAGATTTGTGGATGTCTACAATTTTATTTCTGAGGTCTTGGCCGATTTCTTTTGATTTTCTCAGTGTCAAGCACTGAGTTTGAAGGTAGGCCTTGAAATACATGTAGGCCTTGAAGTACTCCTCTAATTGACTCAAATTATGTCAATTAGCCTATCAGAAGCTTCTAAAGCCATGACATCATTTTCTGGAAATTTCCAAGCTGTTTAAAGGCACAGTCAACTTAGTGTATGTTAACTTCTGACCCATTGGAATTGTAATACAGTGAAACATAAGTGAAATAATCTGTCTGTGAACAATTGTTGGAAAAATTACTTGTGTCATGCACAAAGTAGATGTCCTAACCAACTTGCCAAAACTATAGTTTGTTAACAAGAAATGTGTGGAGTGGTTGAAAAACGAGTTTTAATGACTCCAACCTAAGTGTATGTAAACTTCTGACTTTAACTTTATCTGCAATATTAAAGCTGATCTACCCCGCCCCCCAAAAAACGGACTGCTCTGCGTTATGAGAGGTTAGGTGAGGACAGCAGGCATGCCACTCACTCACAGACGATAGGCTGTGTCTGTAAGTAAAGATAGGCTGTCCTCCTCACTTCTCTTTATAAAACACTACTTGAGGAGATGATAGATATCAGCATTGACAGGGACTCACTCTCTCTCTCTCCCCCCTCCATCCCTCTCTTATCTCTCTCTCTCTCTGATCCTGTACATCTCTATCCCAGCACATTTGTAGTGATCAGACCCGCAGGCCCAGTTAGGTCCCTGGACGTCCGAGGGTCACCTAAACAGAGAGCTCTGTAAATATTTTGTTAGCTAATTAAGTTTTGATTGTGTGTATATATATATATATATATATATATATATATATATATATATACACGCACACACATATATATATATATAGATCCATGGCAATGCAAGACTGGTAAATCAACTATTTTGCCAACTGAACTGAGAAGCTAGCTATTTAACAGTTTTTATTTGAAACAAAAAGAGATGCCTGAGGCTTAGAGACTGTTGAAGAGGGCAGAGGATCACTAACGTTTTTCCACAATGGTTTATTTCAAGTTGGACTATCCCTGTTGACTGTAGTGAGATTCATGCACCCTAAGCTTGGTAGAAGCATAGATGCGGTAAAGAGGTCAATGGAACTCGACCCAAACAATGGAAATGCCATGGAAATGCGTGGGGGAAAGATCCCAAATCTCCTAGTGCATTTCACACTATGTTGAGGTAAAAATTGGAGTATATTCATGTCATCATCAACAATCAACTGAATTAAAGTTTAAAAAAAGACTGACCACTGATTTCACTACTATTTTCACCACTGATTTCTCTATGCTAGCTATGCTACCAGCTTATACGAATGGGAGTTAACATTTAGTTGTTACTTATTCTAAACCTGAAAAGGGGCTACTTCTAAATGTTATGCAGCAAAAATTGCCAAATATTGTTATGCTGGTGAATGAGGACCCAAAAGCGACTTAAAGAAACAGAGTCTTTATTCCAGGCTTAAACAAACAATGATTCTCCTGGAAATTATCATAGGTAAATCCAAAACAGGAAACTGAAATCCTCTCGTCAGTAGAGAGGAACGACTGGAGACGCGACCACAGACTGCAGGTCGCTTCAGGAGGGCACAGGCCGTAGCTGACATAGACACCTGCTCACACGCAGCATCTGAAGAAGGCAAAAACACGACAGGGCGGAACAAGGACACAGAACAGCAAACATCAAACAGAGAGAGATAGGCAAAGGCGGTTGGTGATTCTCCGTTCCCTCTCCTTAGTCGAGATGCGAATACCTCCGCTGCATGGGCTCAGTCTCTGAGCCGGTGGGGGAGATGGTTGAGATGCGGAGAGGGGAAACACGTGTAACGCGAGCTCTCTTCCACGAGCTCGGTGACGAAGATCTACCCGTCGTTCTATGCGGTGGCGAGTGCAATCAAAGAGTCCACGCTGAAGGAACCTCCCGGGAGAGATCTCATCCTTAACCTCAGCGTGGAGTCCCTCCAGAAAACGAGCGAGGCAACGCCGGCTCGTTCCAGTCACTGGATGCAGCAAGAGTGGAAACTCTATAGAGTAATCCGTTATGGATCGATCACCTTGACATAGGGAAGCCAGGGCCCTGGAAGCCTCTTCCCAAAACTGAACGATCAAAAACCCGTATCATCTCCTCTTTAAGTTCTGATAAACGTTAGAACACTCAGCCCTTGCCCAGATAGCTGTGCCCCACTCCCGAGCCCGACCAGTAAGGAGTGATATGACGTAAGCGATCCGAGCTCTCTCTCTTTGAGTATGTGTTGGGCTGGGAGAGAACACAATATCACACTGGGTGAGAAAGGAGCGACACTCAGTGGGCTGCCCAGAGTAACATGGTGGGTTATTAACCCTAGGTTCCGGAGACTCGGAAGACCAGGAAGTAGCTGGTGGCACGAGACGAAGACTCTGAAACTGTCCTGAGAGATCGGGAGACCTGAGCGGACAGGGTCTCAACGGCATGACGAGCAGCAGACAATTCCTGCTCGTGTCTGCCGAGAATTGCTCCCTGGATCTCGACGGCAGTGTAGCGAGAATCCGTAGTCGCTGGGTCCATTCTTGGTCGGATTCTTCTGTTATGCTGGTGAATGAGGACCCAAAAGCGACTTAAAGAAACAGAGTCTTTATTCCAGGCTTAAACAAACAATGATTCTCCTGGAAATATCAATAGGTAAATCCAAAACAGGAAACTGAAATCCTCTCGTCAGTAGAGAGGAACGACTGGAGACGCGACCACAGACTGCAGGTCGTTCAGGAGGGCACAGGCCGTAGCTGACATAGACACCTGCTCACACGCAGCATCTGAAGAAGGCAAAAACACGACAGGGCGGAACAAGGACAGAACAGCAAACATCAAACAAGAATCCGACAAGGACAGA
>NC_036848.1:43066156-43071156 GCF_002910315.2 Salvelinus sp. IW2-2015
CAACGAATCCGACAAGGACAGAAGCGGAAAACAGAGGGAGAAATAGGGACTCTAATCAGAGGGCAAAATAGGGGACAGGTGTGAAAGAGTAATGAGGTCGTTAGGAGAATGAGAAACAGCTGGGAGCAGGAACGGAACGATAGAGAGGAGAGCGAGAGAGGGAGAGAGGAAGGGGGAGAGAGAGGGATAGAAAGAGGGAAAGAACCTAATAAGACCAGCAGAGGGAAGCACAGGGACAAGACATGATGATCAAAGACAAAACATGACAGTACCCCCCCACTCACCGAGCGCCTCCTGGCGCACTCGAGAGGAACCCTGGCGGCAACGAAGGAAATCATCAATCAACGAACGGTCCAGCCAGTCCCGAGATGGAACCCAACTCCTCTCCTCAGGACCGTAACCCTCCAATCCACTAAGTACTGGTGACCACGTCCCCGAGAACGCATGTCCATGATCTTCCGTACCTTGTAAATAGGTGCGCCTCGACAAGGACGGGGGGGGGGAGGAAGACGAACGGGGGCGCGAAGAAAAGGCTTGACACAGGAGACATGGAAGACAGGGTGGACGCGACGAAGATGTCGCGGAAAGAAGCAGTCGCACAGCGACAGGATTGACGACCTGAGAGACACGGAACGGACCAATGAACCGCGGAGTCAACTTGCGAGAGCTGTCGTAAGGGGAAGGTTACGAGTGGAAAGCCACACTCTCTGACCGCGACAATACCTAGGACTCTTAATCCTACGTTTATTGGCGGCTCTCACAGTCTGCGCCCTGTAACGGCAAAGTGCAGACCTGACCCTCCTCCAGGTGCGCTCACAACGTTGGACAAAAGCCTGAGCGGAGGGAACGCTGGACTCGGCGAGCTGGGACGAGAACAGAGGAGGCTGGTACCCAAAGACTACTCTGAAACGGAGATAGCCCGGTAGCAGACGAAGGAAGCGAGTTGTGAGCGTACTCAGCCCAGGGGAGCTGTTCTGCCCAAGACGCAGGGTTTCGAAACGAAAGGCTGCGTAATATGCGACCAATCGACTGATTGGCCCTTTCTGCTTGACCGTTAGACTGGGGATGAAACCCGGAAGAGAGACTGACGGAAGCACCAATCAAACGACAGAACTCCCTCCAAAACTGTGACGTGAATTGCGGGCCTCTGTCTGAAAACGGCGTCTAACGGGAGGCCATGAATTCTGAAAACATTCTCAATGATGATTTGTGCCGTCTCCTTAGCGGAAGAAAGCTTAGCGAGGGGAATGAAATGTGCCGCTTAGAGAACCTATCGATAACCGTAAGAATCACAGTCTTCCCCGCAGACGAAGGCAGACCGGTAATAAAGTCTAAGGCGATGTGAGACCATGGTCGAGAAGGAATGGGAAGCGGTCTGAGACGACCGGCAGGAGGAGAGTTACCTGACTTAGTCTGCGCGCAGTCCGAACAAGCAGCCACGAAACGGCGCGTGTCCCGCTCCTGAGTAGGCCACCAAAACCGCTGGCGAATAGAAGCAAGCGTACCCCGAACGCCGGGGTGGCCAGCTACTTGGCAGAGTGAGCCCACTGAAGAACAGCCAGACGAGTAGAGACAGGAACGAACAGAAGGTTACTAGGACAAGCGCGCGGCGACGCAGTGTGAGTGAGTGCTTGCTTTACCTGTCTCTCAATTCCCCAGACAGTCAACCCGACAACACGCCCTTCAGGGAGAATCCCCTCGGGGTCGGTAGAGCCACGAAGAACTAAAGAGACGGGATAAGGCATCAGGCTTGGTGTTCTTATTTCCCGGGCGATAGGAAATCACGAACTCGAAACGAGCGAAAAACAACGCCAACGAGCTTGACGTGCATTAAGTCGTTTGGCAGAACGGATGTACTCAAGGTTCTTATGGTCAGTCCAAACGACAAAAGGGACGGTCGCCCCTCCAACCACTGTCGCCATTCGCCTATGGCTAAGCGGATGGCGAGCAGTTCGCGTTACCCACATCATAGTTGCGTTCCGATGGCGACAGGCGATGAGAAAAGTAAGCGCAAGGATGGACCTTATCGTCAGAATGGAAGCGCTGAGACAGAATGGCTCCCACGCCACCTCTGAAGCGTCAACCTCGACAATGAATTGTTTAGTGACGTCAGGAGTAACAAGGATAGGGGCGGATAGAAACGCTTCTTGAGGAGATCAAAAGCTCCTGGCGGAACCGGACCACTTAAAGCAAGTCTTGACAGAAGTCAGAGCTGTGAGAGGGGCAGCCACTTGACCGAAATTACGAATGAAACGCCGATAGAAATTAGCGAAACCGAGAAAGCGCTGCAACTCGACACGTGACTTAGGAACGGGCCAATCGCTGACAGCCTGGACCTTAGCGGGATCCATCTGAATGCCTTCAGCGGAAATAACAGAACGAGAAATGTGACAGAGGAGACATGAAAGGCGCACTTCTCAGCCTTCACGTAGAGACAATTCTCTAAAAGGCGCTGGAGTACACGTCGAACGTGCTGAACATGAATCTCGAGTGACGGTGAAAAAATCAGGATATCGTCAAGGTAAACGAAAACAAAAATGTTCAGCATGTCTCTCAGTACATCATTAACTAATGCCTGAAAGACAGCTGGAGCATTAGCGAGACCGAACGGCAGAACCGGTATTCAAAATGCCCTAACGGAGTGTTAAACGCCGTTTCCACTCGTCCCCCTCTCTGATGCGTACGAGATGGTAAGCTTAGTAAAGAACCTGGCTCCCTGCAAAATCTCGAAGGCTGACGACATAAGGGGAAGCGGATAACGATTCTTAACCGTTATGTCATTCAGCCCTCGATAATCCACGCAGGGGCGCAGAGTACCGTCCTTCTTCTTAACAAGAAAAACCCCGCTCCGGCGGGAGAGGAAGAAGGCACCACGGTACCGGCGTCGAGGAAACAGACAGATAATCCTCGAGAGCCTTACGTTCGGGAGCCGACAGAGAGTATAGTCTACCCCGAGGGGAGTGGTCCCCGGAAGGAGATCAATACAACAATCATACGACGGTGAGGAGGAGAGAGCTGGCTCTGGACCGACTGAAGACCGTGCGCAGATCATGATATTCCTCCGGCACTCCTGTCAAATCACCAGGTTCCTCCTGAGTAGAGGGGACAGAAGAAACAGGAGGGATACCAGAAATTAAACACTTCACATGAACAAGAAACGTTCCAGGATAGGATAGAATTACTAGACCAATTAATAGAAGGATTATGACATACTAGCCAGGGATGACCCAAAACAACAGGTGTAAAAGGTGAACGAAAAATCAAAAAGGAAATGGTCTCACTGTGGTTACCAGATACTGTGAGGGTTAAAGGTAGTGTCTCACATCTGATACTGGGGAGAAGACTACCATCTAAGGCGAACATGGGCGTGGGCTTCCCTAACTGTCTGAGAGGAATGTCATGTTTCCGAGCCCATGCTTCGTCCATAAAACAACCCTCAGCCCCAGAGTCTATCAAGGCACTGCAGGAAGCAGCCGAACCGGTCCAGCGTAGATGGACCGACAAGGTAGTACAGGATCTTGATGGAGAACCTGAGTAGTAGCGCTCACCAGTAGCCCTCCGCTTACTGATGAGTCTGGCTTTTACTGGACATGACATGACAAAATGTCCAGCAGAACCGCAATAGAGGCAAAGGCGGTTGGTGATTCTCCGTTCCCTCTCCTTAGTCGAGATGCGAATACCTCCCAGCTGCATGGGCTCAGTCTCTGAGCCGGTGGGAGGAGATGGTTGAGATGCGGAGAGGGGAAACACCGTTAACGCGAGCTCTCTTCCACGAGCTCGGTGACGAAGATCTACCCGTCGTTCTATGCGGATGGCGAGTGCAATCAAAGAGTCCACGCTGGAAGGAACCTCCCGGGAGAGAATCTCATCCTTAACCTCAGCGTGGAGTCCTCCAGAAAACGAGCGAGCAACGCCGGCTCGTTCCAGTCACTGGATGCAGCAAGAGTGCGAAACTCTATAGAGTAATCCGTTATGGATCGATACACTTGACATAGGGAAGCCAGGGCCCTGGAAGCCTCCTTCCCAAAAACTGAACGATCAAAAACCCGTATCATCTCTCTTTAAAGTTCTGATAAACGTTAGAACACTCAGCCCTTGCCTCCCAGATAGCTGTGCCCCACTCCCGAGCCCGACCAGTAAGGAGTGATATGACGTAAGCGATCCGAGCTCTCTCTCTTGAGTATGTGTTGGGCTGGAGAGAGAACACAAATCACACTGGTGAGAAAGGAGCGACACTCAGTGGGCTGCCAGAGTAACATGGTGGGTTATTAACCCTAGGTTCCGGAGACTCGGAAGACCAGGAAGTAGCTGGTGGCACGAGACGAAGACTCTGAAACTGTCCTGAGAGATCGGAGACCTGAGCGGACAGGGTCTCAACGGCATGACGAGCAGCAGACAATTCCTGCTCGTGTCTGCCGAGCATTGCTCCCTGGATCTCGACGGCAGTGTAGCGAGAATCCGTAGTCGCTGGGTCCATTCTTGGTCGGATTCTTCTGTTATGCTGGTGAATGAGGACCAAAAGCGACTTAAGAAACAGAGTCTTTATTCCAGGCTTAAACAAACAATGATTCTCCTGGAAATTATCATAGGTAAATCCAAAACAGGAAACTGAAATCCTCTCGTCAGTAGAGAGGAACGACTGGAGACGCGACCACAGACTGCAGGTCGCTTCAGGAGGGCACAGGCCGTAGCTGACATAGACACCTGCTCACACGCAGCATCTGAAGAAGGCAAAAACACGACAGGGCGGAACAAGACACAGAACAGCAAACATCAAACAAGAATCCGACAAGGACAGAAGCGGAAAACAGAGGGAGAATAGGGACTCTAATCAGAGGGCAAAATAGGGGACAGGTGTGAAAGAGTAAATGAGGTCGTTAGGAGAATGAGAAACAGCTGGGAGCAGGAACGGAACGATAGAGAGAGAGAGCGAGAGAGGGAGAGAGGAAGGGGGAGAGAGAGGGATAGAAAGAGGGAAAGAACCTATAAGACAGCAGAGG
>NC_036848.1:43076156-43102028 GCF_002910315.2 Salvelinus sp. IW2-2015
TCACCATCAAACCGGATTATGGGAATAGGACTGAACTCATTGCCTTTGATCTGCCAGATTACAGTAAATCTACCACGGCACTCTGCAAAATGAAAAGTTGAAGGAAACTCAGAAGGGGCCCGCTATCCAAGCCATTCCAGGACTAAGCCGAATTCTTCCCCTTTCGCCTCGCGCTTCTAAGAGATTTGGTATGGCTGAGATGTCTTAGAGCAGCAAGAAGACACAATCAGAATGCTCTCTCGATATTATGGCAGGCAATGGATAGGAGAGAGGAAAATATATTTATATATATAGGCGTACAGAGGCCCATTATTGGCAACCATCACTCCTGTGTTCCAATGTCACGTTGTGTTAGCTAATCCAAGTTTATCATTTTAAAAGGCTAATTGAGTGATGGTTGCTGATAATGGGCCTCTGTATGCCTATGTAGATATTCCATTAAAAATCTGCCGTTTCATATATATATATATGAGAGAGAGAGAGAGAGAAAAGAGAGAGAGAGAGGAGAGAAGGAGAGATATGAGAGAGAGAGAGAGAGAGAGAGAGAGAGAGAGAGAGAGAGAGAGAGAGAGAGAAAGAGAGCAGAGAGAGCGGAGGAGAAGAGAGAGAGAGAGAGAGAGAGAGGAGAGAGAGAGAGGAGAGAGAGAGAGAGAGGAGAGAGAGAGAGAGAGAGAAGAGAGAGAGCAGAGAGAGAGAGGCCAAGCGAGAGAGGAGAGGAGAGAAGAGAGAGAGCGAGAGAGAGAGAGAGAGAGAGGAGAGACGAGAGCAGAGAGAGAGAGAGAGAGAGAGAGAGAGAGGAGGAGAGAGAGAGACGAGAGAGAAGAGAGAGAGAGAGAGGAGAGGAGAGAGAGAGAGAGAGAGAGAGAGAGAGAGAGAAATTGCTAAAACAATTCCATGTCCATATGGCTGAAAAAGTCTAACAGCCACTGAGATTGATGTTAAACACGGTCAATTGTGGTAAACTTATTTCTCTACAATTCAAGATCCCCAGAGTAGCTCATAAGGTACTGTACATGTTGGATCCAGCCAGAGGAAGAACAAGATTAAAGCCTGTCTGCTCATCTAAGGCCTCCACTCCTCTAGATAATAATTGCTAATTAAGTAGAGAACAGTGGAGGAGCTGAGAGCACTCACTGTGCTAATCACAGAACAAATGKCTCTCTCACTTTCTCTCTTTGACAGCATGTTCACTTAGCCCGACTGCTACTGCTCTCTTAGCAGAACAAAACTATTTCCTGTCTTCTCTCTCTCCCCAGCCACTATAATGAGGCCTAAGCATGACTATCTCACCCTTTAAGAGCCTTTGAAATCCTTCAGCAATCTTCAAAATGAACCTCTCTCTAGAGTAGGCCATGGATTAATCTTAGAGGAAAGAGAAAGAGAGAGAAAGGAAAGAAAGACAAAAAAAGAGAGAGAGAGAGAGAGAGAGAGAGAGAAGGTTGTCTCCTGTGCCAAATAAGTGAGTGAGGTCTATAGCTGGAGAGTTCATTAATACCAAGTCACTAACACGTCAACACACCTACACGTATTAACCTTTATTTAACCAGGGGAACTGATTGAAACCAGGGTCCTTTTCCAATGGTGCCCTGAGAACAACAGTTCAAGCAATGTGAATAACTATTCATGCATGATCATTACAAATTACAGTTACAACATTTCAAATAAATCAATTACATTACATTTAAAAGTGCAGTAGAAACAAATACATACAATCAATCAAAACAAGTGTAGTTTTCATTGGTAAGGGTTATTATTGGTATTATTGGTATTATTATTGTGTTATTGACTGTACGTTTGTTTATCCCATGTGTAACTCTGTGTTGTTGTTTTTGTCGCACTGCTGTGCTTTATCTTGGCCAGGTGTCACGGCCGTTAAAAGAAGAGGACCAAGGTGCAGTGTGGTGAGCGTACATTTTCTTTTTATTAATAAAAATGACGCCGAACAAAAACAATAAACACTACAAAAACAAACCGTGAAGCTAAAGGCTATGTGCCCTAAACAAAGTTAACTTCCCACCAAGACAGGTGGAGAAAAGGGCTACCTAAGTATGGTTCTCAATCAGAGACAACGATAGACAGCTGCCTCTGATTGAGATCCACACCAGGCCAAACACAAAGAAATAGAAAACATAGAAATAAAGAAACTAGAATGCCCACCCTAGTCACACCCTGGCCTAACCAAAATAGAGAATAAAAGCCTTTCTATGGCCAGGGCGTGACAGCAGGTCRCAGTTGTAAATGAGAACTTGTTCTCAACTGGCCTACCTGGTTAAATAAAGTGAAATAAAAAATTATCATAGCCCTACATTCACCTTTTGGGAACAAAGAATCACGTTTTAGAGTGACCTGTAGGTCATTCCAGGTCTGAGGGGCATAGTAACTGAAAGCAGTCTTCCCCAACTCACAGGAGACCTGTGAAACCTCTAATACCAACCAGCCTTGAGAGGGCGTATTATAGTTACTAGATTTCCAAATTAGAAGTGAGGTGAGCTAGTATGGAAGTTTCTGGAGAAGTGCTTTATATACACTGAACAAAAATATAAATGCAACAAGCAACAATTTAAAATATTTTATTGAGTTACAGTTCATATAAATTCATTAGGCCCTAATCTATGGATTTCACATGACTGGGAATACAGATATGCATCTGTTGGTCAAAGACACCTTTTAAAAAAAGGTATGGGCRTGGATCAGAAAACCAGTTAGCATCTGGTGTGACCATCGTTTGCTTCATGCAGAGCGACACATCTCCTTCGCATAGAGTTGATCAGGCTGTTGATTGTGGCCTGTGGAATGTTGTCCCACTCCTCTTCAATGACTGTGCGAATTTGCTGGACATTGACTGGTACTGGAACACACTGTAGTACACTTTGATCCAGAGCATCCCAAACAGCTCAGTGGGTGACATGTCTGGTGAGTAGACAGACCATGGAAGAACTGGGACATTTTCAGCTTCCAGGAATTGTGTACAGATCCTTGCGACATGAGGCCTGCATTATCATGCTGAAACATGAGGTGATGGTGGCAGATGAATGGTATGACAACGTGCCTCAGGATCTCGTCACAGTRTCTCTGCATTCAAATTGCAATCGATAAAATGGAAATTGTGTTCGGTGTCCGTAGATTATGCCTGCCCATATATCATAACCTCACCGCCACCATGGGGCACTCTGTCCACAATGTTGACATCAGCAAACTGCTCGCCCACACAACGCCATACACGCTGTCTGGCATCTGCCCAGTACATTTGAAACCAGGATTCATCCATGACGAGCACACTTCTCCAGCGTGCCAGTAGCCATCGAAGGTGAGCATTTCCCCACCGAAGTCTGTTACGATGTCAAACTGCAGTCAGGTCAAGACCCTGGTGAGGATGATGAGCACGCAGATGAGCTTCCCTGAGACAGTTTCTGACAGTTTGCACAGAAATTCTTCAGTTGTGAAAACCCACAGATTCATCAGCTGTTCGGGTGGCTGGTCTCAGAYGATCCTGCAGGTGAAGAAGCCGGATGTGGAGGTCCTGGGCTGGCGTGGTTACACGTGGTCTGTGGTTGTGAGGCCGGTTGGACATACCTCCAAATTCTCGAAAACGACGTTGGTAGAGAAATTAACATTCAATTCTCTGGCAACAGCTCTGGTGGACATTCCTGTAGTCAGCATGCCAATTGACCTGGAGAAAATCATACAATTGATTTTATCAACATTTAGCACTTTTTTAAGATTGGTGAGCGATTCTTGAATTTAGTCAAAGCCAAGCTGAAGGTTGTGAATGGCCTGCTGCACTRAGAGGACACAGGAATAAATAACTGTGTCATCCGCACAGAGATGTAAGGGCCTCATTTTGAGCTTTGTGGCACTCCTTTGGTTATGTCAAGAAAATTAGACTGAACTATATCAACAGATATACATTGACTTCTGATGTGCAGGTAATATTTTAACCAGACACAGGCCGCTTGGTCTAGGTCAGGAATGGCCAACTTTGATGAGGGTGAGGGCCAYAAAAAAACGGAACTTATCATGAGGGGCCGCAGTGGCTCGTGGGTTGCGTACCCACATCCATTTTACAGGTACTTTTGCCATGGGGTGGAGGCAAATGTTTGCAAGTTTTGTATTATTACTGCTGAAAAATGGGCCCCAACCCGGTCTGTAATTCGAACATGCTTACTATAAGTTTAGATAGCTGGCAGCTAAACTAACTTACCAATCTAAAAACAAATAGCTGACGGGCTAATTGAGYGACTGCTGATGCACAAACACATTTCAAAATTGCACCTTGTGTATGCTATTGTTCTCACTCTCAATAGTAAGTTGCGAACCCGACTGTGTGGCTGCTTCTTTTTGGGGATTTAATAGCCTTCCATAACTTAGCTGGAGCGCCAAGAGGGTCAGAAATGGAATTAATGAAATTCGATTTAGCCCTTTTTCTGGAAGCAGTAAATGTGTTTCTAAGTTGTCTGAAAGTGAGCCAGTTAACAGAACTACCAGAGTGTCTGGCTTCAGACCAAGCTTTGTTCCTTAGCTGAATTAACTCAGCAAGTTCAGGCCTGAACCAAGGGTTGGCTCTATCTTTAATTCTTCATCTCTTCATAGGAGCATGTTTATCAGATACAGAGATGAACGTACTAAAGAACTGTTCAAGGACAAGTTCCGCTTCCGGAGTGTCATTAACACTAAGTAAGCCTTAATGGTAAATGTCATGTAAGAACCCTTGCTTGTGGAAGTGTTTAATGTTTCTCTCAGTGATATGGCGTGGTATAGTTTTAGGCAACTTTGTGTTTCTGGAGGTGGAAGAAACGCACACCTGCATAGGCCTGGTGCTGGCTAGCGGAGTAGAGCACTTGAAAAAGAAAAGGAGAGCCACACTACAATTTAATAACAACGTTTTAATTACTAAATGAATGCTTTTTTATATGTTATATTTATATCTATAAATCGACCAATGAAATCAAGCCACAGCCGGCCATGATTACAGACACAACACACACAGTCATGATTACAGAATCTGTGTGTCCTTTCAAACTCTATATAAACTGGGTGGTTCGAGCCCTGAATTCTGATTGGCTGAAAGCCGTGGTATATCAGACCGTATACCACGGGTATGACAAAACATGTGTTTTTACTGCTCTAATTACGTTGGTAACCAGTTTATAATAGCAATAAGGCACCTCTTGGTTTGTGATATATGGACAATATACCACGGCTAACTGTCACATTCGTTATAATGAGTGGACCAAGATACAGCGTGGTATGGTTCCATCCTCTTTATTTGGAAGTGAAACTCAAAGAAAACAATAAAGCGCAAAACGAAACGTGAAGCTCATGTAGTGCTCGCAGGTGTCACGGCCGTCGTCGGAAGGAGACCAAGGTGCAGCGTTGTGAGCGTACATTTTCTTTCATTTTAGTAAATGTCGCCAACAAAACAAGAAAACAAAGAAACGACCGTGAAGCTTAACAGGGCATTAGTGCCACTAACAAAGATAACTACCCACAAACACCAAAGGAAAAAAGGCTGCCTAAGTATGATTCCCAATCAGAGACAACGATAGACAGCTGTCCCTGATTGAGAACCATACCCAGCCAAAACATAGAAATACAAAACATAGAAATAAAGAACATAGAATGCCCACCCAAATCACACCCTGACCAAACCAAATAGAGACATAAAAAGGCTCTCTAAGGTCAGGGCGTGACAGCAGGCAACTATACCTAGACAAGATCCCACAAAGCACAATGGGGAAATGGCTGCCTAAATATGATCCCCAATCAGAGACAACGATAAACAGCCGCCTCTGATTGGGAACCATACCAGGCCAACATAGATATATATATTCACCTAGATAACCCACCCTAGTCACACCCCGACCTAACCAACATAGAGAATAAAACGCTCTCTATGGTCAGGGCGTGACACTAAGGGCTGTGTCCTAGCACTCTGCGTTGCGTTGTGCGTAAGAACAGCCCTTAGCCGGGGTATATTGGCAATATACCACACCCCTTCGGGACTTTTTGCTTATGTGAACCACAGTTTTGTCATTATACCCTAATGAAGACAGCGTGGCTGTTGATGTTAAATTATTGCATCTGAGCTCCTAGAGTGTGCGGCTCTCCTTTTCTTTTTCAACTTTGCGTTTCTGACAGACTATGGGACAGTGATCACTGAGGTCCATAGCAAAGGGAGATGGAGGGGGTGAGGGAGAGAGGGAGGGGAGGGTATACGGTCTGATRTACCACGCCTGTCAGCCAATCAGCATTCAGGGCTCGCACCACCCAGTTTATAATASTGATTTTAGCACTCCTGGAACTGAGATAATTTCTAGCAGATGAATGACAGGGTAAAACAAGGCGTAGTGGCCTGGTCAGGGTGAATGACGAAGGAGCTGGAAACCATTCAGACAATCATTTTGTCTCCAGACAGTGACATCACAGGAACGTTGGATAAACACACAGGTCTTTCCAAGAACCCGACATCGCCCTGGCCCCGCCGTTGTTACTGCTGCAGGATAAACAGGTAATCTGTCTCAGGGTTCACTAATTGGCACCCCCCTTGCTCAGACACACACACAAACTCCTCGCCCGGCAGGGTCTAGATGGTGATGGTCAGAGGGGAGCAGCAAACGGCAGGATTGTGTAATGACCAAATCAATGACCTCATGTTGCCGACAGTAGGAAAATGGCTGCCAGAGCCAGAAGCCAGGTGGAACTGTGGCAGTGCCAGCTGACGTGTGTGTAGGCTCACATTTACTGTACTGTACACAGCTACACCCACTTATGTGCAAACACAAACACATATGCACACACGCACACACTCACGCACACACTCACGTAAGTAAAGGCTGTGTGGTGAACAAAGGCTGCTTTGCCCCCCCCCCCCCCCCCCCCCTCGCCCACCCGGCGAGCCGTCGTGATTATTTCATAGCAGTTTATGAGATGTAAGCTCTAGGGAGCAGACAGTACCTCGGCTGCACCTCAGAATCCCCAGCGGACCTTAGGGTCCCGTCGGCGAGCTGAGCTGCGACTCAGAGCAGAGCTAGAGTTCCTCATTTTCCATGCACACTCACAGACACAGACACACACACACACACACACATCGCTCTTCCTCCCTCGCTCTCTCTCTATTCACAGAACATGGAAAAAAGCCCAGGTGAAGGTAGTGTTTTGGCTCTCCTTCCTTTTAACTTTCTCTAACTGCACAATCCATAAATTCTCCTTCCCCTCTCTGATCATGACGTCTGTATTACCTATGTATTACCTATGTATTACCTGTATTACCTATGTATTACCTATGTATTACCTATGTATTACCTGTATTACCTATGTATTACCTGTATTACCTATGTATTACCTATGTATTACCTATGTATTACCTATGTATTACCTATGTATTACCTATGTATTACCTATGTATTACCTATGTATTACCTGTATTACCTATGTATTACCTATGGCATCAATCTCCCCACATCAAGTCATGCAGCACCAGCAGGCTGGCTTCTTATAAACCATACATCATTACCTTTGGACAAAAACACAATCCTATTTGGAGCGTGACATCTCTTTATTTTCAGACGTTCAGGGATGGCTGCGGTGTGTGAGTGCGTGGTGGAGGGAGTTTCAGCTGTAGACATAGATGCCCCTACAAAGCTTCTATAGACTGAATGTACAGTATACAGTAGCACATAAAATGGTACAGACTGTCACAACCCCCCACAGTATGAACACCCCAACTAAACGCAAATGCCCTCAGGAAACCTACATGTGTGGAGCRATACACATTTACAGTAAATGTCAARCTGTATGAGGACAATTTTTATTTATCTAGGCAAGTCAGTTAAGAACAAATTCTTATTTTCAATGACAGCCTAGTGGGTGTTCAGGGGCAGAACGACAGATTTGTACCTTGTCAGCTCATGGATTTGAACTTGCAACCTTTCAGTTACTAGTCCAACACTCTTACCACTAGGCTACCCTGCCGCCCCACAATACCCGGTATATGTTTCCTTTCAACATCAAGCTCTGTCCATGTCAGATTAGATAGCATGGCGATTTACTTTGCCGACTGCACAATAATATTGGCCATAGAAAAAGGGTTTTGCTTTGAAAGGGGACAATACTTTCTGGTATTTAAAACACAAATATGGTTTGTTAGTGCTGAACACCTGTATGACACGTAAATGCATGTGAATGAGTTCATGTGTGCATGTGTGTGTCTGTGTCTTAGTGTGTGTGTGTGTGTGTGTGGTCTCTATTCGTATCTATGTGTGAAAAACACATTGGTAGCCATAGAGAATGGCTTCTATCTAACAATAGGTGGCTGGCTAAAAGGCATCCATCCCCCTAGCTTGTGATGGTGAGAGTGAGTGATAAAATACAAAGATATATATACCGTGGCTGGCAGGCTGTGTGTTTGGGCCTTAATCCGAGGCAGGCGGAACAGCCAAGTCCCTCATAAGGGTTCTTTTCATGCCACTCTGGGGCCTGGTGCTTTCTGGGGCCCGAGATGAGGGGAGGCTAGGCCGGGGGGACAAGGTACCCCTCAATCCTCCCCCACACTAATCATCCCCCTGGCACCCCTTTGTGAGGCTTTTCCACTTTGATTTCATGTTTGCCCATCTCATGTCTCTGAGAAGGGGAGAGCAGGGACATTCCACGAAGCTCAAAGCCCCCACACGCATGCAGACCACACACAAGCATACCTGAACAAACACGCACACATGCACGCACGGACATGCGCACACACACACACACACACACACAACACACACACACACACACACACACACACACACACACACACACACACACACACACACACACACACACACACACCTCATTACACCCCAGCTCGGTAAAGGAAAAGAGAAGCTTGTTCCAGTTCTCCTGAAACAAAGGCCTTATTCTGTGGTGGTTTGTGTTCTGGGGATGTTCAGGGGCTTTTCTGGGGGTCTCAGGAACTGTTACAATCTGAGGGGGTTGTTGGCTGACCTGTCGCTGTAGCCGCTTGTTCAGGGGAGGAAAGAGAGGATGACGGGGATGGGTGGATGGCAGTGGGAAGGTTACAGAGGGTGCTACATGTAACAGTAGCGCTATCCGAGTCCTCTCCCAAGCCGATGACACCCAGCGAGCCAGACATCCATCTGTCCACCCAGAGGGACTCTCCATTCCTGGTGTCCCCCCAGCCCTGAACCTGTTCTCTGGCTGGGTGTCCCTTTGGGTCCCCCMAAGGAGCTCCAGAGCTCCGGGTGTTGGTGTAGCCACTGAGGTTTATAGACTCCCTACTGAGAGCATCTCCTTAATGCAGACAATGGGGTGCATTTATCCCAAGGCTGACCGTRCTGACCCCCTAAACTCACTCCCCTGCAAGGGAACCAGACTGGCGGCTCTWTTCACAGAGCCTTTCAGCGGGCCACACAAAGCAGCCTGGTCCACAGGAAAGCAGGCCTCACTCACACATTTATAKAGTCACCTCACTCACTTATTCACATATTTATTTATACCCTCACACACTAACCAGAAAACCTCAACAATAGGCTACTTGCAAGAACGTGCACATCAAAACACGCATTTGCACAAACATTTTMAATTTTCAACAAGCTACCTCCTCGCAATCTTAAAAACACATAGGGCTATACTTTTACACATAGCCTACAAAACAGGCCCAGATGTACGGACCAGAAACATGGATGAGGTAGGATTATAGCATTATATAGATATGCAGAAATTCATTAAATTCATGCCCAAGTAAAAGGTGTGTTCACACTTCACAGACATCCACAATATCACCCTCAGCCATACACMCAGTATGTTTATTATCAAAGCACATTCTTTGTCTTCTTTTTACATCCTCCATGCTCTTCCCATCCCCAATCATTGTTCTCTCTCTTTTCAAATATTTCTCCCTCTTTCATTCTCACTTCCTTTCCCCAGTTGGTATTGTTTTTTCTTTCCCTCATTCCTCCTCTTTTCTTTCATTCGCTGGGTTTTAATTCCAATCCCCAACCTCAGTGTACAGGAGCTATTTTCATTGGTGTATGTGTGTGTGCGCGTGTGGTGCATGAGCTATTTCTACTGGTGTGAGTGTGTGTGCGCTCGTGGTGCATGCGTGCGTTTGTGCGTGCATGTGTGTGTTTCTGTGTGTGTGTGTGTGTATACTGTATATGTGAGCTCATGCATTTGTGTGCGTCTGTATATGTGCTCGTGTGTGTGTGTTTGCGTTCGTCCGTGCATGTCTGTGTGTGTGCATGTGTGCGCCTGTTTGTGTGTGTGTGTGTGTGTGTGTCTGAGCGAGTAAAGGGGGGCTTCCCCTTTCTACTTTAGTTTATGTGCGTATCCTTTCGAGGACCCCTGCCGCGAGGAAGAACCTTCTTTTCATCCCTTTTGCATTCGAATGCATCCTATACACTCTCTAAAACCCCGTTAAATGTGAAGAAAAAGGAGAGAATGAAATGAGTGCGTGATAGACGTCTTTGTTCTCCAGCTTTAGCACTCTTCTCAGGACTTCTATTTATTTGCGTCTTTTTTCTACTGAAAAGAAACAGTATCTTTATTTCTGAGAATGTGGCATGTCGAAGAAGGGGGTGGGGATAAGCCAAACCTTTAAGGTCTGTTGCGGACTCAATCAGTCAGCTGAAGATTAAAAAAAATAGATTTTCCTGGATTTATATATATATATATATATATATATATATACAGTTGAAGTCCGAAGTTTACATACACTTTGGTTGAAGTCATTAAAACTCTTGTTAACAAACTATAGTTTTGGCATGACACGTAATTTTTCCAACAAATGTTTACAGACCGATAATTTCACTTATAATTCACTGTATCACAATTCCAGTGGGTCAGAAGTTTACATACACTAAATTGACTTTGCCTTTAAACAGCTTGGAAAATTACAGAAAATGATGTCATGGCTTTAGAAGCTTCTGATAGGCTAATTGACATCATTTGAGTCAATTGGAGGTGTACCTGTGGATGTTGCTTGACATCATAGGAAAATCAAAAGAAATCAGCCAAGACCTCAGAAAGAAAATGGTAGACCTCCACAAGTCTGGTTCATCCTTGGGAGCAATTCCCAAATGCCTGAAGGTACCACGTGCATCTGTACAAACAATAGTACGCAAGTATAAACACCATGGGACCACGCAGCTGTCATACCRCTCAGGAATGAGACGTGTTCTGTCTCCTAGAGATGAATGTACTTTGGTGCGAAAAGTGAAAATCAATCCCAGAACAACAGCAACACATCTTGTGAATATGCTGGAGGAAACAGGTACAAAAGTATCTATATCCACAGTACAACGAGTCCTATATTGACATAACCTGAAAGGCCGCTCAGCAAGGAAGAAGCCGCCATAAAAAAGCCAGACTATGGTTTGCAACTGCACGTGGGGACAAAGATTGTACTTTTTTGAGAAATGTCCTCTGGTCTGATGAAACAAAAATAGAACTGTTTGGCCATAATGACCATCGTTATGTTTGGAGGAAAAACGGGGAGGCTTGCAAGCCGAAGAACACCCCAAMCGTGAAGCACGGGGGTGACAGCATCATGTTGTGGGGGTGCTCTGCTGCAGGAGGGACTGGTGCACTTCACAAAATAGATGGMATCATGGGGATGGAAAATAATTTGGATATATTGAAGCAACATCTCAAGACATCAGTCAGGAAGTTAAAGCTTGGTTCCAAATGGGTCTTCCGAATGGACAATGACCCCATGCATACTTCCAAAGTTGTGGCAAAATGGCTTAAGGACAACAAAGTCAAGGTATTGGACTGGCCATCACAAAGTCCTGACCTCAACCCTATAGAAAATGTGTGGGCAGAACTGAAAAAGCGTGTGCGAGCAAGGAGGCCAACAAAGCTGACTCAGTTACACCAGCTCTGTCAGGAGGAATGGGACAAAATTCACCCAACTTATTGTGGGGAGCTTGTGGAAGGCTATCCTAAACATTTGACCCAAATTAAACAATTTAAAGGCAATGCTACCAAATACTAATTGAGTGTATGTAAACTTCTGACCCACTGGGAATGTGATGAAAGAAATAAAAGCTGAAATAAATCATTCTCTCTACTATTATTCTGACATTTCACATTCTTAAAATAAAGTGTTGATCCTAACTGACCTAAGACAGGGAATTTCTTATTAGGATTAAATGTCAGGAATTGTGAAAAACTTTAAATGTCGTTTAAATGTAGTTGGTGTATGTAGTTGGTGTATGTAAAGTTCCGACTTCAACTGTATATACAGTGCATTCGGAAAGTATTCAGACCCCTTGACTTTTCCATATTTTTTTAAGTTACAGCCTTATTTTACAATTTATAATTATAGTTTTTTCCCCCCTCGTCAATCTACACACAATACCCATTGACGACAAAGCAAAAATTGTTTTTTTGAAATGTTTGCAAATGTATAAAAAACAATCAAACTGAAAGATCATATTTACTTTAGTTTTCAGACCCTTTACTCAGTACTTTGTTAAAGCACCTTTGGCAGCGATTACAATAACGAGTCTTCTTTGGTTTGACGCTACAAGCTTGGCACACCTGTATGTTCAATCAGGTTCAAGTCCAGACTCTGGCTGGGCCACTCAAGGACATTCGGAGACTTGTCCCGAAGCCACTTCTTCGTTGTCTTGGCTGTGTGCCTTGGGTCTTTGTCCTGTTGGAAGATGAACTTTCGCCCCAGTCTGAGGTCCTGAGCGCTCTGGAGCAAGTTTTCATCAAGGATCTCTGTAATTTGCTCTGTTCATCTTTCCCTCGATCCTGACTAGTCTCCCAGTCCCTGCTGCTGAAAAACATTCCCACAGCATGATACTSCCACCACAATGTTTCACCGTAGTGATGGTGCTGCCAGGTTTMCTCCAGACGTGACGCTTGGCATTCAAGCCAAAGTGTTAAATCTTGGTTTCATCAGAYCAGAGAATCTTGTTTGTCATGGTCTGAATCCTTTAGGTACCTTTTGTCAAACCGCAAGCGGGCTGTCATGTGCTTTTTACAGAGGAGTAGCTTCCGTCTGGCCACTCTGCCATAAAGGCCTGATTGGTGTAATGCTGCAGAGACARTTGTACTTCTGGAAGGTTCTCCCATCTCCACAGAGGAACTCTGGAGCGTTCTTGGTCACCTCCATGACCAAGGCCCTTCTCCCCCGGTTGTTCAATTTGGCCAGGCGGCCAGCTCTAGGAWGAGTCTTGGTGGTTCCAAATTTCTTCCATTTAAGAATGATGGAGGCCACAATGTTCTTGGGGACATTCAATGCTCAGAAAAGTTTTGGTAACCTTCCCCAGATCTGTTCTTCAACACTATCATGTCTCTGAGCTCTACGGACAATTCTTTTGACCTCATGACTTGKTTTTTTCTCTGACATGCACTGTCAACTGTGGGACCTTATATAGACAGGTGTGCCTTTCCAAATCATGTCCAATCAATTTAATTTACCACAGGTGACTCCAATCAAGTTGTAGAAACATCTCAAAGATGATAAATGGAAAGAGGATGCACCTGAGCTCAATTTCGAGTCTCATAGCAAAGGGTCTGAATAATTATGTGAGGCATTTCTTTTTTAAATACATCTGCAAAAATGTCTAAAAACCTGTTTTCACTTTGTCATTATGGGGTCTTGTGTGTAGATTGATTAGGAAATGTTTTAATTTTAGAATAAGCTCTGGGCCAGTAACAGCTAGTTTTGAGTTTTCCCATTCTCAGACCACTCCCAGACTTGCTTGAGAAGCTATTTTTGTTTATTTTTGACCATTTTCATTGCATACAATCATAGCAAGGTACTGAATTGTTACCCAGAAATGATTTGATATTAAGATAAAAACTGCATTGGACCTTTAAAAATAAATTGAGACATTTAGTGTATTTTTAGGATACTTCATAGCAACAAACAYAATGCATATAATAGTGTTGTGTGCATAAAATATGCTAAAAATACATACAATTCATAGACGACTCTCTACAAAATCATAGAATATTTATTATATTACTTTCTACAGATACACCATTGAGATCATCCTGTCCGGCTGTATCACCGCCTAGTATGGCAATTGCACCGTCCGCAACCACAAGCCTATGCAGAGGGTGCTGCGGTCAGCCCAACGCATCACGGGGAGCATACTGCCTGCCCTCCAGGACATCTACAGCAGGGTTTCCAAAAAACGGTCCTCGGTCATTGCTGACTAGAGACCTTCATTCATATTCTAGTCGTTTTCCAACACAATTCCAGGTGCAGTGAAGAAAACCTTTAAAGTTGTAAATGTTTAATATACCTTGCCAGTCACCAACTTGATTCCAATAGATGAGGCAGTATAAAACTTCAACAATGGAGAAAATACTACTGTGGGGTGGATACTCATTCTCCTAAACAGGTATAAACTGCTGATATAAAGCAAACTACAGAAACTAATCTTAAGTGTTTCACAAAACACAAAAGCCTTTAACGTRTTTCTTTTGTATACAGTGACAACATTTCTCAGAAGAGGCATTGCTCATCATCCACCCTCTAGTTTTTTCCATGCACAAACATAAACACACAAAATTAAATCTGTTTTGTCTCGAAAGAAAATTTGCTTCCGTTTGCTTTTTCCTTTGAAGTGTTTTTAGTTATTTTCAGCAGTGTTGAAGAGACATACACATGCGTCACTCAGACCGGACACAGAACAAAGCTGTGCAATATACCAAGGGAGAGAATCTGACCCACACTGATGATAGTACTGCCAGATTGCCACATTAGCAATTACGAACACTGCACACACCCCTCCCACCATGTTTGTTTACTCCGTCAGATGAGAAGCTCAGTCCTGATCAACCAACGCGAGGGGTCCCCACTCCCCAGAGAAACTTTGATAATATTATGAAGACAATCCTTACACTGATCTATTACAAAGTGGTTTGAAAAACTGTGTCGTAGTTTCGAAAGCATTTAACCTCTGGGGTTGTTTGTATTAGCAGACTACTTTGAGGTTAGCCTTTATTGCAAACAGAGGAAGTTAACAGGGCTAGTCCCCAAATGGCACCCTATTCCCTATGGGCCCTGGTCAAAAGTAGTGAACTACATTAGGGAATATGGTGCCATTTGGGATACAGGCCCAGYTGTGGTTTTTCCCCAGCAAGGGTGAAATTGTTGTGTACATTTTGGGGGGGATGAACAGTAGACGGGGGTGTGTGGGGCTCACCAATTTTGGGGGGGGACATTTTAAAATGCATTTCCTGTATGTCCAGTTTGACATGACTTATTATGCYTCTCTTKAGGGGTATTTTGAGGGGTATGTGGATTGGTATTTTGATGACACAGTATAAGTGGAAGGATAAGTGGAAGGMCCCCCAAACCCCCAAAAGAAACAGACATATATACATGCATTTAAAAAAAAAAATAGGTACACATTTTGTCATGAGTCAGAGAAATGTTTGCAGTTTTAAAGTAACTGTCCAGTGGAAATTCTCAYATTTATGTTGTTGACTCATCCYATACTCATYCTATGTATTTGTGGCCAAAGCATAAATTGGAGAAAAATAAACACCTCAAACTTGTWYCTCAAACATACCATTTCAAAATGATTGCTGTTTCCTCAAAGAGGATGATGTAATCCTCCTGAGGAGGAAGAGCTGGTCAATCAGTGGTCAACTCACATGAATATTTTTATTGGGCAGTATAAGCCCACACAATTCTGTTGTTGGGGAACACTCACAACATTCCAACACAGAATGTTTATTTTACTAGGCAAGTCAGTTAAGAACAAATTCTTATTTTCAATGAYAGCCTAGGAACAGTGGGTTAACTGCGTTGTTCAGCCAGAAYGACAGATTTTTACCTTGTCAGCTCGGGGATTTGAACTTGCAACCTTTCGGTCACTAGTCCAACACTCTAACCACTAGGTTACCTGCTGCTTGTTTAACATACTTAATTAAAAACATTTGGAAGGAAAACTATAGGTCATATTTCATAGAAATCTGGAAACAMTGGACAGTTATTTTAAAGGTTTACTTTGGGCAAAAACACAGATCAATGCACCATCCTACGAGGTCATTTAATTAATCAAATAAATAATGGATGAATAAGATATTTGGCAACAGAAGTGCCATTTCACACCAATCTCTGCAGCTTCCATCCAAAAACAAATCCTGTGAAATGATATCAACACATACTGGAGGAGTTACTGTCTAGCTACAAGTGGCTAGATTAGCTAATGAACTAGCTACGGCGGTCACGGCGTGCATGACCAGTTCGACACATCAATGAACCAGCAAAGGCACACCCCATTCCTGTTTGAAAATTGAGAAAGAGGAAGAGTTGGACCGATTTTCATGCCCAAAGTCGACCATTAAATGTAATTTCCTGCAATTCTACTAATTTTTCCATTGATAACAACTGGATTATCAATGGGGGGGGGGGTGATTTTTTTATTTTATGTAATGTTAARTAAATTATTTCGGGAGACGAATCGACCTGTCCTGAATATTGGGGAGGACATGTCCCCCTGCCCCCCATGGCAATTTCACCTTTGGTCCCCAGTTTCTATTCAGAGCCCAGACCTAGCCTCACCTGTGTCCCAGTTGGCCTGTTATCTCGTTGGCCAGGGGTCTACTACAAGGAGGGGCTGGGGAAAACGTGCCCTTACCAGCCAGACACACACACTGGGTACACATGAGGTCAGCTATGACAAGAGTGCAGAAAATGTGCAGCAGGTTGGTGAGGAGGTGCATGGAAGAGGGTGTGGGTGTTGGGTCAAAATGGTAAAAGTTGAAGCAGGTTGGTGAATTTGTGTGTGTGTGCAAGTTTGATTTGTGTGTTTGCATGTGGAATGGCAGGTGGGGGATAAGTAAGGTCAGTAGATTTTGAGAATGTTGGTAAGTGTGTGTGTGGAATGCAGTGGGATGTAGAGTCAGGGTTAAGGAAGCCATGTTATTCTAACCCTAGGAGTTAGAAGTCCACCAAATGTTACCATATGCCATCAATCTTCAAATGCACCTCCAGAAACTGCTGAAAATGGACTGGGAGCAGTTCTTACGCTTATAATCCCAAATTAGCGTAAAACTACCATGCTATATTTTACCAAAAAAGCCACAGTGTATGGTATATGGCCAATATACCACGGCTAAGGGCTGTTCTTATGCATGACGCAATGCAGAGTGCCTGGATTTAGTCATTAGCTGTGGTATATTGGCAATATACCACAAACCCCYGAGGTGCCTTATTGCTATTATAAACTGGTTACCAATGTAATTAGAGCAGTAGACAATAGACATACATGTTTGTCATACCCGTGGTATACCGTCTGATACAGTGCATTCGGGAAGAATTCAGACCYGTTCCCTTTTCCCACATTTGTTTCATTACAGCCTTATTCTGAAATGGATCAAATAATTTTTTTCCTCATCAATCTCCCATAAGGAGAAAGCAAAAACAGGTTTTTAGAAATGTTTGCACATTTATGAAAAAACAACATGAATACCTAATTTACATAAGTATTAAGACCATTTGCTGTGAGACTCGAAATTGAGATCAGGTGCATCCTGTTGCCATTGACCATCCTTGAGATGTTTCTACAACTTGATTGGAGTCCACCWGTGGYAAATTCAATTGATATGAGATAAATTGGAAAGGCATACATCTGTCTAGATAAGGTCCCACAGTTGACGGTGCAAGTCAGAGGAAAAAGCAAGCTACAAGGTTGAAGGAATTGTCCGTGGAGCTCCGAAACCGGATTGTGTCGAGGCACAGATCTGGGGAAGGGTACCAAAACATTTCTGCAGCATTGAAGGTCCCATAGGAACGCTGTGGCCTCCATCATTCTAAATGGAAGAAGTTTGGAACCACCAAGACTCTTCCTAGAGCTGGCCACCCAGCCAAACTGAACAATCAGTGTAGAAAAGCCTTGGTCAGGAAGCACACAGCMAAGACAACGCAGGAGTGGATTCGGGTCAAGTCTCTGAATGTCCTTGAGTGGCCCAGCCAGAGCCCGGACTTGAACATGATCAAACATCTCTGGAGAGACCTGGCTGTGCCAGGTTGTGCAACAACGCTCCCCATCCAACATGACAGAGCTTGAGAGGATCTGCAGAGAAGGATGGGAAAAACTCCCCAAATACAGGTGTGGCAAGCTTGTAGCGTCATACCCAAGAATATTCGAGGCTGTAATCGTGGTGCTTCAACAAAATACTTAGTAAARGGTCTGAATACTTATGTAAATGTGATATTTCCAGGATGGTTATAGATGTGCAAAATGTTCCCAAAAACGTTTTTGCTTTGTTATGATGGGTTATTGTGTGTAGATACTGTATATGAGGGTGAAAAAAACATTTTAGAACAAGTCTGTAATGTAACAAATGTGGAAAAATTCAAGGGGTCTGAATACTTTCCGAATACACTGTATACGACGGCTTTCAGTCAAATAGCATTCAGGGCTCGAACTACCCAGTTTATAACTGTTAATAATGAATAGTATAGTACAAAACTATGGCCCCCACTAAAATAAATACAATTGACTCTTGTTCCGGGGTCAATGTGGAATTAGTCACTGGCTTACTGGTGCTCTTTCATGCCGTCCCTAGGAGGGTCACTTGAGTGGGTTGAGTCACTGACGTGGTCTTCCTGTCTGGGTTGGCGCCCCCCCCCCTTGGGTTGTGCCGTGGCGGAGATCTTTGTGGGCTATACTCGGCCTTGTCTCAGGATGGTAAGTTGGTGGTTGAAGATATCCCTCTAGTCGTGTGGGGGCTGTGCTTTGGCAAAGTGGGTGGGGTTATATCCTGGCAAAGTGGGTGGGGTATCATCGGATGGGGCCAAAGTGTCTCCTGACCCCTCCTGTCTCAGCCTCCAGTATTTATGCTGCAGTAGTTTATGTGTCGGGGGGCTAGGGTCAGTTTGTTATATCTGGAGTACTTCTTCTGTCTTATCCGGTGTCCTGTGCGAATTTAAGTATGCTCTCTCTAATTATCTCTTTCTCTCTTTCTTTCTCTCTCTCGGAGGACCTGAGCCCTAGGACCATGCCTCAGGACTACCTAGCATGATGACTCCTTGCTGTCCCCAGTACACCTGGCCGTGCTACTGCTCCAGGACTGGCCACCCCTCAAAGCCTGGTTGCTCTCTAGGTTTCTTCCTAGGTTTTGGCCTTTCTAGGGAGTTTTTCCTAGCCACCGTGCTTCTACACCTGCATTCTTTGCTGTTTGGGGTTTTAGGCTGGGTTTCTGTACAGCACTTTGAGATATCAGCTGATGTAAGAAGGGCTATATAAATAAATTTGATTTGATATGTTTATTATTTTTCCTAATACCACTAGGCGCTCCAGCCTCATATCTGTCTTCACCTGTGATGTGGTGAGGTTGAACCCAGGTGCAGAGAAGAGACCAGACGAGGAATCAGTGGTTAAGGATAAGCATAATACACCTCTTTTAACAGGGAAATCATAATGACTAAATAGGACACACCTGGGTGTCGTTAATGTCTCTAGGATGGTCTCTGCCGCCCTCTTACAAAATAACAAACGACGTAGACCGACCTGAACATGAGAACTTACATATAACGAAGAACGCACGAACAGGAAYAGACTAGACAAACGAAACAGTCCCGTGTGGTACAAACACTGACACAGAAGACAATCACCCACAAACAAACGGTGTGAACAGCCTACCTTAATATGGTTCTCAATCAGAGGAAACGTAAAACACCTGCCCCTGATTGAGAACCATATCAGGCTAATTAACAATKAACCTAAACATAGAAACACATAACATAGAATGCCCACCCAGCTCACGTCCTGACCATACTAAACAAAGACAAAATAAAGGAAATAAGGTCAGGAACGTGACAGGACAGTACCCCCACCTCAAGGTGCGGACTCCGGCCGCAAAACGAACCTATAGGGGAGGGCCTGGGTGGGCATTGTCCACGGTGGCGGCTCTGGCTCAGGACGTTGTCCCACCCCACCATAGTCAATCCCCGCGTTCCGTAGCCTCCTTCCAATGGCCACCCTCCAAATTAACCCACCTGGATTAATAAGGACAGCACGGACTAAGGGGCAACACCGGGATGAGGGGTAGCACCGGACTGAGGGGAGCACCCAGACTGAGGGGCAGCTCCGGACTGAGGGGAGCTCGGACTGAGGGGCAGCTCCGGACTGAGGGCAGCTCCGGACTGAGGGGCAGCTCCGGACTGAGGGGCAAGCTCCGGACTGAGGAACAGCTCCGGCTGAGGGACAGCTCCGGACTGTCTAACGGCTCTGGCTGGTCATGGCTTGCTGACGGCTCTGGCTGCTCATGGCTGGCTGACGGCTCTGGCTGCTCATGGCTGGCTGACGGCTCTGGCTGCTCATGGCTGGCTGACGGCTCTGGCTGCTCATGCTTGGCTGACGGCTCTGGCTGCTCATGGCTGGCGGACGGCTCTGGCTGCTCATGGCTGGCGGACGGCTCTGGCTGCTCATGGCTGGCGACGGCTCTGGCTGCTCATGGCTGGCGGACGCTCTGCTGCTCATGGCTGGCGGACGGCTCCGGCTGCTCATGGCTGGCGGACGGCTCTGGCTGCTCATGTCTGGCGGAAGGCTCTAGCGGCTCCTGTCTGGCGGAAGGCTCTAGGGCTCCTGTCTGGCGGACAGCTCTAGCGGCTCCTGTCTGGCGGACGGCTCTAGCGGCTCCTGTCTGGCGGACGGCTCTAGCGGCTCCTGACTGACGGACGGCTTTGAAGGCTCAGGACAGACAGGCGGCTTTGAAGCTCAGGACAGACGGCGGCTTTGAAGGCTCAGGACAGCGGGGGCTTTGAAGGCTCAGTACAGACGGACAGCGCAGGCGGTGCCTTGGCAGACGGACAGCTCAGACGGCGTTGGGCAGACGGGCAGTTCAGGCGCCGCTGGGCAGACAGCAGACTCTGGCCGGCTGAGGCGCACGGTAGGCCTGGTGCGTGGTGCCGGAACTGGAGGTACCGGGCTAAGGACACGCACCTTAAGGCTAGTGCGGGGAGCAGCACAGGACGCACAGGACTCTGGAGACGCACAGGAGGCTTGGTGCGTGGTCGGAACTGGTGGTACCGGGCTGGAGACACGCACCATAGGGCTAGTGTGTGGAGGAGGAACAGGGCTCTGGAGACGCACAGGAAGCCTGGTGCGTGGTGTTGGCACTGGTGGTACTGGGCTAGGGCGGGGAGGTGGCGCCGGATATACTGGACCGTGCAGGCGTACTGGCTCCCTTGAGCACCGAGCCTGCCCAACCTTACCTGGTTGTATGCTCCCCGTAGCCCGACCAGTGCGGGGAGGTGGAATAACCCGCACTGGGCTGTGTTGGCGAACCGGGGACACCATGCGTAAGGCTGGTGCCATGTATGCCGGCCCGAGGAGACGCACTGGAGACCAGATGCGTTGAGCCGGCTTCATGGCACCTGGCTCAATGCCCAATCTAGCCCTACCAGTGCGGGGAGGTGGAATAACCAGCACCGGGCTATGCACACGTACAGGAGACACCGTGCGCTTACCGCATAACACGGTGTCTGCCCGTACTCTCGCTCTCCACGGTAAGATCGGGAAAGTGGGCGCAGGTCCCTACCTGACTTCGCACAACTACCCTTTAGCCCACCCCCCCAAGAAATTTTTTGGGCTTGACTCACAGGCTTCCGTGCTAGCCGCGTACCTTCATAACGCCGGTTCCTCTCTCCGGTTGCCTCTGCTCTCCTAACTGCCTCCAGCTGTTCCCATGGGAGGCGATCTTTTCCACCAGGATCTCCTCCCATGTGTAGCAACCTTGCCGTCCAAAACGTCCTCCCATGTCCATCTCCTCCTTCGTGCGCTGCTGCTGCTTCTCCACCGCTCCTTGGTCCTTGGTTTGGTGGGTGATTCTGTAACGATTGTTTCCTCCTCGTCTGAGGAGGAGCAGGGATCGGACCAAAACGCAGCTTTTGTGGAATACATAATGAGATTTTATTGAAACAAGACGACACGAAAACACACTTGATAAATTACAGAAATAACAAACGACGTAGACCGACCTGAACATGAGAACTTACATATAAACGAAGAACGCACTAACAGGAACAGACTAGACAAACGAAACAGTCCCAGTGGTACAAACACTGACACGGAAGACAATCACCCACAAACAAACGGGTGTGAACAGCCTACCTTAATATGGTTCTCAATCAGAGGAAACGTAAAAACACCTGCCCCTGAATTGAGAACCATATCAGGCTAATTAACAATGAACCTAAACATAGAAACACTAACATAGAATGCCCACCCAGCTCACGTCCTGACCATACTAAACAAAGACAAAATAAAGGAAATAAGGTCAGGAACGTGACAGAATCAGAAGGGTAAATCCTCTTCCCTTCCATCAGAGTGGCCAACATTGATGAAAGCAGACCCCCACACAATACCCTGAGTCCAGAATGCGTACATGATCAAGGTTAAGACCCCCATTCACCAATGGCCTTTCCCTTCCTTTCCCGATGCAGTCTGAAGAACTAATAGGACCTGAATGGAATTTCTACACCTCCATATTCCACATTTCCCTTCCACCACCGACGCTTAGCAACATACCTCTGACGCCTCCAATCCCTTTAACCACTGCAATACTCTTCCCCTCCCAATCCTTTACCACTGGTCAAATACCTCTTCCCCCTCCAATCCCTTTACACTGTCAAACTACCTCTATCCCCCTCCAACCCCTTTACCACTGGTCAAAAATAACCTCTACCCCCCTCCAACCCCTTTACCACTGGTCAAATACCTCTACCCCTTCCAAACCCCTTTACCACTGGTCAAATACTCTATCCCCCTCCAACCCCTTACCACTGGTCAAATACTACCCTCCTCCCCCCAACCCTTTACCACTGGTCAATATACCTCTATCCCCTCCAACACCTTTAACCACTGGTCAAAATACCTCTAACCCCCTCCAACCCCTTTACCACTGGTCAAGACCACCTCTACCCGCTCAAACCCCTTTACCACTGGTCATATCCTTCTACCCCCTCCAACCCCTTTACCACTGGTCAAATACCTCTAACCGCCCCCTATAACCCTTTACCACTGGTCAAATAACTCTTCCCCCTCCACCCTTTACCACTGGTACAAAACACCTCTTCCTCCCTCCCAACCCCCTTTACCACTGGTCAAATAACTCTTCCCCCTCCAACCCCTTTACCCACTGTCAAACCCTCTACCCGCTCCAACCCCTTTACCACTGGTTCAAATAAGCTCTTCCCCTCCAACCACTTTAACCACTGTCCCAAACACCTCTAACCCCCTCCAACCCCTTTACCACTGGTCAATTTACCTTTAACCCCCTCCAACCACCTTTACCAACTGAATCATACCTCTACTCCCTCCAACCCCTTTTACCACTGGCAAATAACTCTTCCCCTCACCCTTAAACCACTGGTCAAACAACCTCTTCCCACCCCTTTACCCACTGGTCAAATACCTATTCCCCCTCCAACCCCTTTACCAACTGGTCAAACACTATACCCCCCTTCCCACCCCTTTACCACTGGTCAAAATACCTCTTACCCCCTCCAACACCTTTACCACTGGTCAAATAACCTCTACCCCCTCCAACCCCTTTACCACTGGTCAACACCTCTTCCCCTCCAACCCTTTTTACCACTGGCAAATACCACCTCTTCCCTCCTCCAACCCCTTTACCCACTGTCAAATACCTCTACCCCCTCCACCCCTTTACACTGGTCAAATAACCTCTTTCCCCCTCCTACCCTTTACACAACTGGTCAAAATACCTCTACCCCTCCAAACCCCTTTACCATTGGTCAATACCCCTTCCCCTCCAACCTTTAACCACTGGTCAAATACCTCTAACCCTCCCAACCCCTTTACCATTGGTCAAATACCTCTACCCCCTCCAACCCTTTACCACTGGTCAAATACCTCTACCCCCTCCAAACCCCTTTTACCAACTGGTCAAAATACCTCTTCCCCCTCCAACCCTTTTACCATGTCAAATAACTCTTCCTCCCTCCAACCCCTTTACCACTGGTCAAATTCCTCTTCCCCTCTCAACCCCTTTACCATGGTCAAATACTTCTAACCCCCTCCAACCCCTTTACCACTGGTCAAATACCTCACCCCCTCCACCCCTTACCCTTGGTCAAATACCTCTTCCTCCAACCCCTTTACGCACTGGTCAAATACCTCTACCCGCTCCCAACCGCTGGACAGTGGTAAAGGGGTTGGTCTAAATACCTCTTCCCCCTCCACCCCTTATACCACTGGTCCAAATACCTCACCGCGCCTCCAACCCCTTTACCACTGGTCCAAATACCTTTACCACCCTCCAACCCCTTTACCACTGGTCAAATACCTCTACCCTCCAACCCCTTTAACCACTGGTCAAACAACCTCTTCCCCCTCCAACCTTTACCACTGGTCAAATAACCTCTTCCCCCTCCAACCCCTTTAACTATGTGTATATATATATCTCTCTCTCCTCCAACCCCTTTATACTGGTCAATACCTCTACCCCCCGCAACACCCTTTAGCCACTGTCAAACACCTCCTACCCCCCTCAACCCCTTTACCACTGGTCCCAAATACCTCTACCCGCTCCAACCCCTTTACCACTGGTCAAACACCTCTACCGCTCCAACCCCTTTACCACTGGGTCCAAATACCTCTTCCCCCCTCAAACCCCTTTACCACTGGTCAATACTGCTCTACCCGCTTCCAACCCCTTTTACCACTGGTAAAAACACCTCTTCCCCCTCCCAACCCCTTTACCACTGGTCAAATACCTCTTCCCCTCCAACCCCTTTACCACTGGTCATAATAACTCTTCCCCCTCCAACCCCTTTTTATTACTGGTCAAACACCTCTACCCCCTCCAACCCCTTTTTACCACTGTCAAATACCTCTACCCCCTCCAACCCCTTTAACCCACTGGGTCAAACACTCTACCCCCCGCCAACCCCTTTACCACTGGTCAAATACCTCTACCCCCTCCACCCTACCCACTGGTCAAATACCTTACCACGTCCAACCATTTACCACTGGTTCAAACCCCTCTTCCCCCTCCAACCCCTTTAACCACTGGTCAAAACACCGTCTACCCGCTCCAACCCCCTTTACCACTGGTCAAACACCTCTACCCCGCTCCTAACCCCTTTACCACTGGTCAAATACCCTCTACCCCTTCAAACCCCTTACCAACTGGGTCAAGATACCTCTACCCCCCTCCAAAGCCCTTGTACCACTGGTCAAAAACCACTCTACCCCCTCCAACCCCTTTACCGCACGGTTCAAATACCTCTACCCCTCCAACCGCTTTACCACTGGTCAAATACCTCTACCCCTCCAACCCCTTTACCACTGGTCAAATACCTCTACCCACTCCAACCCTTTACCACTGGTCAAATAACTCTTCCCCTCCAACCCCTTTACCACTGTTCAAATACCTCTACCCGCTCCAACCCTTACCATGGTCAAATCACCTCTTCCCCTCCAACCCTTTAACTGGTCAACACCTCTACCCGCTCCAAACCCCTTTACCCACTGGTAACACCTCTACCCCTTCCACCCCTTTACACTGGTCAAATACCTCTACCCCCCTCCAACCCCCTTTACCACTGGTCAAAATACCTCTACCCCTCCAACCCCTTTACACTGGTCAAATACCTCTCCCCCTCCAACCCTTACCACTGGTCAAACCACCTCTACCCTCCAACCCTTTACCACTGGTCAAAATACCTCCAACCCCTCCAACACCTTTTAAACACTGGTCAATACAACCTTCTACCCCCTTCAAACCCCTTTAATCACTGGTCAAACACCTCTACCCGCTCCAACCCCTTACCCACTGGTCAAACACCTCTACCCCCTCCAAAACCCTTTAACCAACTGGTGCAAACACGCTCTACCCCCTCCAACCCCTTTACCACTGGTCAAA
>NC_036848.1:43104581-43107412 GCF_002910315.2 Salvelinus sp. IW2-2015
AATACACACAAACTAACACACACACACACACACACACACACACACACACAACACACACACCACACACACACACGACATATTGTGTGTGTGTGCCAGTCCGGTCAGACTCTCACTGGGGTTTCCTGTAGGGGTTAGCTCAGTCCAAGTAGACATCAACCTCTCATTCTCTCACAAACACAGCTCCCTAACACATACTTCTCTCCAAACTGGCTTAGCTTCCCTTGATCAACTTAGACACAAGTCAATAAAACATAAAACACCAAAAATAAGAACGTTTCATGACGAAGAAGGAATGTGAGCTTCTGAACATGCCAAAGTAATGTTCTGAGCCTGTTGGATGGTGATGGTCGGGTGAATCCAATAAAGTCAGAGCGGCGGAACTGCCATGATGTTCATAGCATTGATGATCTGGATCTGACAGTCTAATCCATGCAGCCTCTAACTCCTCTCATTTTGGTCGTTGAGGGTTCTGGATCCCATTTCAGAGGCCTGATTTTTGTATCCTTTAATTACGGAACCACATAATATTTCTCTCCYTCTCTCTGCCGTTCGATGTGTGATGGGTGTAGGGAGCTTCCCATGTGGAGGAATGTACAATATTTCTGTTGAAGATAGCTTCTCTCCCCTTAATTGGCTAGAGGTATTACTAAATTCCATTTCTTTGCACTTGTTGTCCAGATTCACAAGAACATATCATGAATGCTCATCTGAATTCAATGTTTCTCCCTTTAGAGCCTATCCCCTACAGAAAATATACAGACTTGATACACAAATAAACCCTATCTCTCCCTTGAAGGCAAAACAACACATGCTTTAAGTGCAGCTCAATTTCCCAACCCATTCAGCAAGGAAACAAGCTAGTTTAATCATAGATCTATTTTACTGATTACAAATGAACTGCTCTGAATCACTTCCTTTTGGGGAAATAATGCTCCATGTCAAAAAGCTGATAAAAAGGCAACATTAACAACCGGTGCCAAACAAACACAAACAAGACAAAGAAAAGCTAAGCACTAAGCATGTCCTATCGGGATTTATGCTAATAGAATAAACCACCTAGATCATTTTAGGCGACCTTCCCAACTCCTAACAGATTACGCCTGTGGTAATGATTTCTTAGGCGGCCCAATTCTGAGGCAAATCAGGCAAATTGCTTGAGGTGAACTTGATGGAAATGTGAGAACGTGATATGAAGGTTAGGCTGAGAGCATGATGGTACTAATGTAGTAGTAACAGTGTTGGTGGGGCCTTTAGGTCTGAGTACAGGAAAGCAGAAAATCAGCAAATCATAGCCAGAACCCGAACAAAGCTCTCAACGCACCAGTATCAATGATCACCATTGCTGCACATTACCCAGCCTCTCTCTTTCTCTTCCTGTGTGTCTCTCCTCTCTCAACGCTGCAAGGTTCCCACTGCACCTCAGGCGAGCCGGAGAATTGTGCGAGTGTGTGTGTGTGTGTGTGTGTGTGTGTGTGTGTGTGTGTGTGTGTGTGTGTGTGTGTGTGTGTGTGTGTGTGTGTGTGTGTGTGTGTGTGTGTGACTGTGTGTGATGTGTGTGTGGTGTGTGTGTGTGTGTGTGTGTGGTGGTGTGTGTGTGTGTGTGTGTGTGTGTGTGTGTGTGTGTGTGTGTGTGTGTGTGTGTGTGTGGTGTGTGTGTGTGTGGTTGTGTGTGTGTGGTGTGTTGTGTGTGTTGTGTGCGCGCGTGTGTGTGTGTTTGTGTCACAGGGGAATATATCATTTCAGCTAGAAGGGACCCCCAAGCCAGTAGTTTAATGAAGTGAAATTAGCTTATTAGCCAAAAATCGTTAAGTCAACTGACCAAGGCAAGCAGCGGGAGGCAGTTAGGGAGTCAGGCAAGCAGGGAGGCAGGGAAGGAGGGAGGCAATCAGGCAGGGAGGGAGTGGGCAAGGAGGGAGGGAGGGAGGCAATCAGGCAGGCAGGGAGGCAGTTAGGGAGTCAGGCAGGCAGGGAGGGAGGGAGGGAGGCAATCAGGCAGGCAGGGAGGCAGTTAGGGAGTCAGGCAAGCAGGGAGCAGGAGGGAGGGGAGGGCAATCAGGCAGGGAGGGAGTGAGGCAAGGAGGGAGGGAGGGAGGCATCAGGTCAGGCAGGTGAGGAGTTAGGGAGTCAGGCAGGCAGGGAGGGAGGGAGGCATCAGGCAGGCGGGAGGCAGTTAGGGAGTCAGGCAATGCAGGGAGGCAGGGAGTGAGGCAAGAGGGAGGGCAGGGAGGGAGGGAGGCAGGGAGGCAGTTAGGGAGTCAGGCAGCAGGGAGGCAGGGAGGCAGGGAGGTCAATCAGGCAGGCGGGAGGCAGTTAGGGAGTCAGGCAGCAGGGAAGGCATGGAGGGAGGGAGGCGGAGGCAGTTAGGGAGTCAGGCAAGCAGGGAGGCAGGGAGGTTAGGGAGGCATCAGGCCAGGCAGGGAGGCAGTTAGGGAGTCAGGCAAGCAGGGAGGCCAGGGGAGGGAGGGAGGCAGGGAGAGCAGGGGAGGCAATCAGGGCAGGCAGGGAGGCAGTTAGGGGAGTCAGGGCAAGCCAGGGAGGCAGGGAGGGAGGCAATCAAAGGCAGGCAGGGAGGCAGTTAGGGAGTCAGGCAAGCAAGGGAGGCATGGGTACGGAGGGAGGCAAATCAAGGCAGGGAGGGAGTGAGGCAGGCAGGCAGGGAGGCAGATGAGGGAGTGTTTAAGGCAGGCTAAGCAGGGAGGCAGGGAGGGAGGGAGGGGCAACATCAGGCAGGCAGAGAGGCAGTTCGGGGGGTGCAGGCAAGCAGGGGGCAGGGGTAGGGAGGGGAGGCAAGTCAGGGGCAGGGAGGGTAGTGAAGGCATTGGCAGGCAGGG
>NC_036848.1:43107437-43129860 GCF_002910315.2 Salvelinus sp. IW2-2015
GAAGACGGGCTGAAAATACTAATGACCAAAGAAGCAAAGGATCAGAGCACACGGAGGCACGTGCACACCTGCGCATTTGTATGGCATACTTCAGCACACGACAAGACTGGAGAACACCCCCTTTAGCCCATAACACTATAAGACCCATCTGATTTTGAAGTCGGAAGTCGGAAGTTTACATACACTTAGGTTGGAGTCATTGATCTCATTTTTCAACCACTCCACAAATTTCTTGTTAGCAAACTAGTTTTGTCAAGTCGGTTAGGACATCTACTTTGTGCATGACACAAGTAATTTTTCCAACAATTGTTTACAGATTATTTCACTTAAAATTCACTGTATCACATTCCAGTGGGTCAGAAGTTTACATACACTAAGTTGACTGTGCCTTTAAACAGCTTGGAAAATTCCAGACAATGATGTCATGGCTTTAGAAGCTTCTGATAGGCTAATTGACATCATTTGAGTGAATTGGAGGTGTACTTGTGGAGGTATTTCAAGGCCTACCTTCAAACTCAGTGCCTCTTTGCTTGACATCATGGGAAAATCAACAGAAATCAGCCAAGACCTCAGAAAAATTAATTGAAGACCTCTACAAGACTGGTTCATCCTTGGGAGCAATTTCCAAATGCCTGAAGGTACCACGCTCAGCTGTACAAACAATAGTACACAAGTATAAACACCATGGGGTGACGCAGCCATCATACCGCTCAGCAAGGGGACACGTTCTGTCTCCTAGAGATGAACGTACTTTGGTGKGAAAAGTGCAAATCAATCCCAGAACAACAGCAAAGGACCGTGTGAAGATGCTGGAGGAAACAGGTACAAAATAATCTATATCCACAGTAAAACGAGTCCTATATCAACATAACCTGAAAGGCCGCTCAGCAAGGAAGAAGCCACTGCTCCAAAACCGCCATAAAAAAAACTGACTACGGTTTGCAGCTGCACATGGGGACAAAGATCGTACTTTTTGGAGAAATGTCCTCTGGTCTAATGAAACAAAAATAGAACTGTTTAGGCATAATGACCATTGTTACATTTGAAGGAAAAAGGGGGYYGCTTGCAAGCTGAAGAACACCATCCCAACCGTGAAGCACGGGGGTGGCAGCATCATGTTGTGGGGGTGCACTTCACAAAATAGATGGCTTCATGAGGATGGAAAATTATGTGGTATAAATTGATGCAACATCTCAAGACATAAAGCTTGTCGCAAATTGGTCTGCCAAATGGACAATAACCCAAAGCATACTTCCAAAGTTGTGGCAAAGTGGCTTAAGGACAACAAAGTCAAGGTATTCGAGTGGCCATCATAAAGCCATGACCTCAATCCTATAGAAAATGTGTGGGCAGAACTGAAAAAGCATGTGTGAGCAAGAAGGCCTACAAACCTGACTCAGTTACACCAYCTCTGTCATGAGGAAMTGGCCAAAATTCACCCAACTTATTGTGGGAAGCTTGTGGAAGGCTTCCCAAAACGTTTGACCCAAGTTAAACAATTTTAAGGCAATGCTACCAAATACTAATTGAGCGTATGTAAACTTCTGACCAACTGGGAATGTAATGAAAGGAATAAAAGCTGAAATAAATAATTCTCTCTATTATTCTGACATTTCACATTCTTAAAATAAAGTGGTGATCCTAACTGACCTAAGACAGGACATTTTTACTAGGATTGAATGTCAGGAATTGTGAGAAACTGAGTTTAAATGTATTTGGCTAAGGTGTATGTAAACTTCCGACTTCAACTGTATATTATTACTATTATTTATGTATATACTGTATATATATATCATAGCAATAATTTGATGCATTTTATTTTTTTGGCCTTACTGCTATTAGCCTATACAAACGCATTGAATAACAGATTCACTATAAAGGAACAACAGATAGTCCCCCCTAAAAAAATCTAAAGGAAGTTGGTTCTCAATTGTCTGTTCTATATCTGAGACATACTGTAAAGATCAGGAAACAGTCTCTGAACAGTCTCCATATATACTTCCCATTTATTTTTTCAACTGGTACCGAGGGACCTTCAGACGAGTCTTGGGAGGCATGTGGGCGTCCTAGCGCAAAACAACCAACATGTACCTGTTCGTGAGAGTCTCATATCTCCGTTTGGACGCTACAGATTTTCGGGATGTCTCATGGTCTGTCAAACACCGCTGTAGCAGATGCAGATGTGCGACATCGGTGGATACGGTAGATTAAGATGCATCCAATGCAAAAATCATTATCATACTAATTATTTCCGTGGGAGTGCGGACATCAACTCTAGGGGGTTAAAAAAACAAGGCCAAATGACTTACCACCCTGTACACTACAGCCCTATTCCATCAACACACATACAACTCCATGTGTCAACTAGAGGAATAGTTCAAACCAGGATGTACTATAGTACCATTTTCTCCTTCTTTCTCAGGTAGGTACAGCTTCTGAAGGACTTCCCCTTGGCTGCCCTTCCTCTGCCCCACTGTAGAGCCCCCGAGGCAGGGTGACATGAGGGCTGGCTGGRCCTGGTATCATATGATCCACCCGTGGTGGTGCACGTTTCTCAATGGCTGTGTTTGTAAGCGAGCCTGTGGCCTGGGTCAGCTAAGCCAGGCAAAACTGAGGCTAATTGAGCAGGAATGACTGGATAGAGTCGGATATACGTAAGGCCTGATTACTGCCACTCCTCATCAGGTAATGCCTTCTCAACAGGGAGCTTGTGGGGGCCGGTGGTGGCTTGTGCACAGGTACGTGCACAGCTAGGGCTTTACCTGTGCAGAGCACATGCTCCTCTGCCCTTCCAGTCTCCAAAGTACCCTTTTGGGTGGTGGTGTAATCCCCCCCCACCCAAAAAAAAATCTATAAATTTTTTCTCATTGTTGTTTGGAACCCACTGTCCGCAAGTCGTTGTAAGTTCGTCACCCCCCACTCCGTCTGTTGGTTGCGCCTGTTGATGTGCCCTGTACAAAACTTGTGTGAGCCCAGTTGTGATCCTTTTCCCCAGTCTGCCCTGTATGGAGATTGCTTGTTAAAAGTGTGTGTAGCTAGCTACCTAGTTTAAATATCAACAGTACTGCCACAGCAGCATAACATTTGAGTAACACTTGATAACACTTGATTTAGCCCACATCATCATCAATATTCGGTCTGGTTGGCTGATACATGCAGCAGAGAGAGACAGAAAGACAGAGGTAAATCACAATCAGTAAAAGAAATGGAGCTAGCTAACTAGCAGATTTACATCAATCATCAACATCAATGATCAGCTGATAGCCCACTCTTTTCTCGATGTCAGGCATGGTGTTAGGAGGCCTTGTAACTATCTTGCTTACTGTTTGTTGCAGAAATAGGCCTAAAAAATACAATTACGCTACAGAGGGATTTGTTACTCTATGCTTTTTTCCATTTGAACACCTGCCCCCTGAAAGGTCTGTGCACAGCCCTGCCTGTTCGCCGACCATTTAGCACATTTGATTAACTTACTGTCCGCTGGCTGAATGGCTGGGGCCCATGACCGTGTGCTGATGGCATTGAGGTAGCTACGGATCAGGGAGCAGACATTCTCATCCGGTCATGTTTTGTGTGTGTTTGACTGAGGTGTGTGTGTGGTGTGTGTGTGTGTGTGTGTGGTGGTGTGGTGTGTGTGTGTGTGTGTGTGTGTGTGTGTGTGTGTGTGTGTGTGTGTGTGGTGTGTGTGTGTGTGTGTGTGTGTGTGTGCGTGTGTGTGTGTGTGTGTGGATTGTGCAACTCTTTGATTGTGTGTTTATGTGGGTATGCATCTGCGTGGCGTTTCTTCCCCTCTTTATCTGTGTGAAAGACGGCCCGAAGCTGGGTGGCTACTGATAACGATAAATGAAAGGATCAGGTTTCATCGCCACAGCCACCCCTTCACAAAACCCTAGGGCTGACCTATCTGTTCCCTCTGCTCTGGAAGCTTTGAAGCAGCTTCATACATCTGGCTGCCTTTGACTGAGGTGCAGGTCACATAGACTAGGTTACCAGGTTAGGGTGAGGTCAAAGAGGCAAGGTTGCCATGTTCGACTATACAAACCCAAGATACTTATGGGTGCTATCTCCAGCCTCAGCCTCAAATCTTCCCTGACCCCTGGCCTGAAGGTCACCCAGCTAACTTGTCTTTAACCCTGGGGAGGGMCAGCTGGACAGCATGTGAGCAAGGCAACCTCTGTCCAACCACATGGGACTGACCATGGATCACAGAGACAGGGGTTAGATCTACTGGGTAGGAAATTGGACCTGACACTAGAGAGGGTGCTGRTTGGCCAAATGCCCAGGACTGACGTTGAGTGTACCTGATACAGCAGCACACTTGACCAGTGCTGTTGAAAGTAGGGTGACCACATGTCCCGGATTGTGTGGGACAGTCCTGCATTTTGGTKCTTTGCCCCGCGTCCTGCAAACAAACAATCATGTCCCACATGTTATCAACAAATTCAAACACCACTAATTTAGAAAAAAAGGTTGGTTTGTCCCGTATTTCAGTCAGACATTCCAACCTGTCTCTTGCAGTCGCATTGTGCTCATGAAAGATAAACTGGCCACTGAGTGTGTATTAGGTACACCCATCTTGTACCGGCCACTTTGCCTCCAGAACAGCTTGAATTATTTGAGGCATGGAAACATTGTTCAATTGATATCAAGGGACCTAAYTTGTGCCAGGACAACATTCCCCACACTATTACACCACTGCCACCAGCCTGTACCATTGACACCAGGCAGAATGGGTCCATGGACTTCTGCTGCTTACGCCAAATCCTGACTCTACCATCAGCATMACGCAACAGGCACTGGGATTCGTCGGACCAGGCAATGTTTTTACACTCCTCAATTGTCCAGTGTTGGSGARRYCKTGCCCACTGGAACTGCTTCTTGTTTTTAGCTGATAGGAGTGGAACCCGGTGTGGTCGTCTGCTGCAATAGCCCTTCCGCTACAAGGACTGACGAGTTGTGGTTCCCAGATGCCGTTCTGCACACGTGTTGTACTGCGCTGTTATTTGCCTGTTTGTGGGCCGCTTGCTTGCACGATTCTTGCCATTCTCCTTCGACCTCTCATCAACGAGTTGTTTCGCCCACAGGACTGCTGCTGGCTGGATGTTTTCTGTTTATCGCACCATTCTCAGTAAACCCTAGACACTGTCATGCATGAAAAGCTCAGGATGCCAGCCGTTTCTGAGATACTGGAACTGGCACGCCTGGCACTGACGATTATACCACGCTCAAAGTTGCTTAGATCACTCGTTTTTCCCATTCTAATGTTCAATAGAACAGTAACTGAATGTCTCTGCCTGTCTGCCTGCTTTATATAGCAAGCCACGGCCACGTGACTGTCTGTAGGAGCGAATCATTTTCGTGATCGGGTGGTGTACCTAACAAACTGCCCACTGCTTGTATCTCGTAAGGATGTGGTCGCTAAGCCTACTGGTGYTGTTAAATAGTATATCATCCTGTTGTCCTGCATTTGGGTATTTTAAATATGGTCACCCTAGTTGAAAGGTCAGGTCCAGCTGTGGATGAACCATGCCAGAGTAGGTTAAGATACAGCCAAATTCAAGGTTCGAAGAATCTTGGTCCTCTGACTGATAAAAAACGAATATRTCAATAATAAGAAAAAGCTCTGCATAGCCACTCAACTTGTAGGATCCAACAGCCACAATCAATCCAGCACCTTATCAATTTTTTCATACCTATGTCCAATTCCACAGCCAAGCCAAGCGGTGAGGCAAATTCATCATTCAGACAATGACATTCACCTGGCCAATCTCTTCCACCTCCCAGCAGCCCAATGATGTAGAGCCCCTGAAATGACATAAGAAGATATTTAATTTCAAAATAATCRGTTTTTTTATTTTTTATTTGACYGCCTACTTCTGAATATGGACAGTGGGCGTATAATCACTTCACCACATTCGTCAGCTAGAGAATAAAGTGAAATCTGTTTTTAAGAGGCAGACCCACTTTCATAGTTTCCATTTTCATCAGTGCACCTTCATGACTCTCTAGTCAGGAAAACCCTAATCTTACCTTTAGCACCCAGCTCCTATTATTATAAATGATTCATCCGTGTGCAGAAATAACTTACTTACCGATGCAATCGTACAGAGAGCTGACCTAGATTTGATTCTAAACTGACATTCTTCTCTCGTATTTGTCTCCTTCTGTTGATCCTGGGTACCATGCAGGGACAGAGAGAACATGTTGAACACAGGGTAATGTGGAACACAGGGTAATGTGGAACACAGGGTAACGTGTAACACAGAGTAACATTTGGAACATAGACTTGTGTGTGGAGCCACAGAAGAGATATGTGTGTGTGTGCACCGAAGACTCGCAAGGTGCTGTGGTGTGTGTGGTGTGTGTGTGTGTGTGTGTGTGTGTGTGTGTGTGTGTGTGTGTGTGTGTGTGTGTGTGTGTGTGTGTGTGTGTGTGTGGTGTTGTGTGTGTGTGTGTGTGTGTGTGTGTGTGTGTGTTGTGTGTGTGTTGTGTGTGTGTGTGTGAGAGAGAGAGAGAGAGAGAGGTTCTTAACCGTTCCGGTACAGTGGTGATGACTGGTGTGTGATGAGCATAGGGAGTATGTTCTGGTAGTCACACAGACAGTACTGGCATTTCAGCTGCACTACCTTTCATGAGATTTTGGGAGTTTGTTAGGTGGGGAAGGAAAGAGGACAGGAGGAAATGAAGAGAAGCACAAGAGGAGAAGAGAAGGGGAGAAAAATTGAGGTAGGTGGATACACAGACTCTGCAAAGACATTCCTGGCTCCAGTTTGAGCCTAGCTATAGCTTCCTACCTCTCTCCCAAACAGACACTGCCCACCATAACCTGCTGGAAGCTGGAAGCCTCATAGCCATCTTGGGGTCTGTGTGTGAAGCAGCTCAAGGAGCCAGCAGAGACAGCATAGCAGCATCCAAGCATGGCAGCCACGTCGCAAATTGTCTGCTGGAGGAGAGTAGGAGGGGGAATCTAAGAAGAGAGGCGCTTATGTAAACTGCTCTGGGATGGGGGGTTCTGAGGAATGAAGGGGAAGGTAGGTTTACACAGACCTCTGGGACCATGCAGGCATGAGAATAAGCTGCCCCCCTCCCTTCCCCTCCCCACGGCCCCCAGAACAGACCCAGAACCTGTCGTCACATGGCCCTGGGTGTGGTTATCTGCTGCTGTCCCCTCCTGCTCGGGTCTTTTTACACTGATAACAGCGAGCCGCTGAGACCCCCTTTATGTAGCCTGTCTGAGCCACCACACACACACACCACACACACACACACACCACACACACACACACACACACACACACACACACACACACACACACACACACACACACACACACACACACACACACAACACAGTGCAATCCCAGAATCCAGAATCCAAACACACATGAACAACACGGCTCCAGTGCCCGACAGCACAGAGTACAGAGGACTATGGGGGGGGGGGGGGCATAGATCTGAGACTGGACTTAGAACTGGACTTTAGAGGTAGCAGGGAGAGCTCAGGGCCTATTGAGGGATGAGGGTCAGACTAGAGGGATGAGGGTCAGACTAGAGGGATGAGGTTCAGACTAGAGGGATGAGGGTCAGAGTTCACCTAAGGTCATAGATCCACAGGAGGCTCACAGACAGAGAGACCTATCTGATCTATCACTGCCAGCTTCCTGAAGTAAACAGACACTAATTATCTGGATCAGGTTGAGAGGCTTATCAGCCTGTCTGTCTCTCTGTCTGTTTRCTCCCACTCCTAAATACATTTCCTCAGAGAAATGTATTAGAGAAGGGCTCGCCTGTCAGGCCCCATCAGATTCCTCACTGTCTTTGGTATTACAGATTGGCATGCACACCTAAACCCTCTAACATTGTGTGTGTTCCACATGGCACCTTATTCCTTATACTGTCAAGGCTCAGGAGAAGACCCAGATGCAGGCAGTTTCGAAGTAACAAAAGTTTATTATAAAAACAGGGAGGCAGACAAACGACAGGTCAAGGGCAGGCAGAGGTCAGTAATCCAGAGCAGAGTCCGACATTTCTCCGCTTTCACAAAAAGCTGGTTCTCCAGGAGGTGCTGGAGGACCTGTTGGACGTGGAGCACGTGCTCTTGGGCTGAGTGGGAGAAAACAAGAATTCGTCGAGGTAGATGAACCGGTTCAACATGTCGCAGAGAACATAATTAACCAGGGCCTGGAACACAACTGGGGCATTGGTAAGGCCAAATGGCATGGCCAGCTATTCGTAGTGACCGCTGGCCGTGTTGAAAGCAGTCTTCCACTCATCCCCTTCCCGCATCCGCACCAGGTCGTAGGCATTCCGCAGGTCCAACTTGGAGAAAACGGTGGCCCCCTGGAGCGGCTTGAAGGCAGAGGTGGAATGCCACCATGATGTCAATAAGGCCCCGGTAGTCAATGCACGGGCACAGGGTTTTTTCCTTCTTCTCCACAAAGAAGAACCCTGCGCCGGCGGGGGAGGCACAAGGATGGATACACGCTGCAGCTAGGGAGTCCTCGATGTAGGTCTCCATAGCCTTGGTCTCCAGACCCGACAGAGAGTACAGTCGTTCACGGGGCGGTGTGGTGTCTGGGAGAAGGTCAATCCCACAGTCATAGCGTCGGTGCGGAGGAAGTGAAGTGGCTGGGCTTTACTGAAATCCTCCCGGAGGTCCTGGTACTCCGTGGGAATGGCGGAGAGGTCCGGGGCAACTTCCGAGCCCATAGGAAGACGTTCCGGGGCAGGCTGCACTGACTTCAGGCAATGGGATTTGCATTCAGCCAAGGTCTGGAACTCCTCGCAACTCCTCGTGCCTTCCAATGGTGGCTCCTTGGGAGAAGACGGCATTGCGGATCTGGTCCAAGTCTGCTGGATTCGTCATGGCCAGTTGGTACTGTCAAGGCTCAGGAGAAGACCCAGATGCAGACAGTTTCTAAGTAACAAAAGTTTATTACAAAAACAGGGGTGCAGGCAAACGACAGGTCAAAGACAGGCAGAGGTCAGTAATCCAGAGCAGAGTCCGAAAGGTACAGAACAGCAGGCCGGCTCAGGGTCAGGGCAGGCAGAGGTCGGTAATCCAGGGTGGTCTGACAAGGTACAGAACGGCAGGCAGTCTCAGGGTCAGGGCAGGCAGAATGGTCAAAACCGGGAAAACTAGAAAACAGGAACTAGAGAAAGACAGGAGCACGGGAAGAACGCTGGTAGGCTTGATGAAACAAAATGAAATGGCAAGAGAAACGGAGAACACAGGTATAAATACACTGGGGATAATGGGGAAGAAGGGCGACATCTGGAGGGGGGGTGGAGACAAGCACAAAGACAGGTGAAACAGATCAGGGTGTGACATATACACTCAATGGCCAGTCTAGTACCGGGTGGCCAGTCTAGTACCGGTTCGGAACCCCCTTTGCCTCCAGAACAGCCTGAATTCTTCAGTGAATGGATTCTACAAGGAGTCGGAAACGTTCCCTGGTAATGTTGGTCCATGCTGTTTTCCACACAGGACTGCCACTGACTGGAGATTTTTTGTTTGTCGCGCCATTCTCAGTTAGCCCTAGATTGGACTGTCGTCCATGAAAAGCCCATCATGCCACGCTCAAAGTTGCTTGGGTCACTCGCTTTTTCCATTCTAACGTTCAATCGAACAGTAACTGAGTGCCTCAATGCTTGTCTGCCTGCTTTATATAGCAAGACATGGCAATGTGACTCACTGTCTGTAGGAGCGATCCATTTTCGTGAACGGAGTGGTGTACCTGATAAACTGACCACATTATCTTTGGGGCCCTCATCAAAAGTAGTGCACTATTTTGGATGCAGACATTACACCCTATGAATTCCCTATCCAATACCCACCACAAACCTCTTCCATGCCCTGGTCAGGTTATCTTCTTATCGTTTGACCTTTAAATCCAACTATTATAATTCACAATTAATGGAAACTTGATTAAAATCAGTTTAAAGACACTTTTATTATCCATTTTATTAGAAATGTTTTATCCTTTAATTAGTTGTTGCATATTCTGTTGAAGGGGTTTGAGGTCTTTAAAAATTAAATATTTCAACATTACCAGTGTATGTGAATCAAATCAAAGTTTATTTGTCACGTTCGCCGAATACAACAGTTGTAGACCTTACAGTGAAATGCTTACTTACAGGCTCTAACCAACAGTGCAATTTCTAAGTAAATAAATAAATAAAAGGTATTAGGTAGATAAGTAAAGAAATAAAAAACAACAGTAAAAAAGACAGTGAAAAATAACAGTAGCGAGGCTATATACAGTAGCGAGGCTATAAAAGTAGCGAGGCTATATACAGGCACCGGTTAGTCGGGCTGATTTAGGTCGTATGTACATGTAGATATGGTTAAAGTCACTATGCATATATGATAAACAGAGAGTAGCAGTAGCGTAAAAGAGGGGTTGGTGGGTGGTGGGTGGCGGGACACAATGCAGTTAGCCCGGGTAGCCAATGTGCGGGGGCACCGGTTGGTCGGGCTAATTGAGGTAGTATATACATGAATGTATAGTTAAAGTGACTATGCATATATGATTAACATTGAGTAGCAGCAGCGTAAAAGAGGGGTTGTGTAACGCTTGTCGTAGTTGGAAGAAGAGGAGGACCAATGTAAGTGTCCATATTGTTTTAATACGAAAATAAATGAACACTGAACAAAAACAATCAAATGACAAACGAACACTCCTTGTACGATGAAACAGCAAACAGAAAAATATAATCACCCACAACACACAATGACAAACAGGCTACCTAAATATGGCTCCCAATCAGAGACAACGACTTACACCTGCCTCTGATTGAGAACCATACTAGGCCAAACACATAGAAATAGAACAATAGAACAAAACATAGAAAAACCAACATAGAATGCCCACCCCAACTCACGCCCTGACCAAACTAAAATAAAGACATAACAAAGGAACATAAGGTCAGAACGTGACAGGTTGGAGGGGGGCACACAATGCAAATAGTCGTAATCAAATAGGTAGCCATTTGATTACCTGTTCAGGAGTCTTATGGCTTGGGGAAAAAACTGTTGAGAAGCCTTTTGGTCCTAGACTTGACACTCCGGTACCGCTTGCCATGCGGTAGTAGAGAGAACAGTCTATGACTGGGGTGGCTAGGGTCTTTGACAATTTGTATGACCTTCCTCTGACACCTTCTGGTGTAGAGGTCCTGGATGGCAGGCAGCAAAGCCCCAGTGATGTACTGGGCCGTACGCACTACCCTCTGTAGTGCTTTGCGGTCAGAGGCCGAGCAGTTTCCGGACCAGGCAGTGATGCAACCAGTCAGGATGCTCTCGATGTTGCAGCTGAAGAACCTTTTGAAGATCTGTGGACCCATGGCAAATCTTTTCAGTCTCCTGAGGGGGAAATAGGCTTTGTCGTGCCCTCTTCACGACTGTCTTGGTGTGTTGGTGTGTTTGGACCATTCTAGTTTGTTGGTGATGTCGACACCAAGGAACTTGAAGCTTTCAACCTGCTCCACTTGTGTCGTCTGCAAACTTAATGATGGTTTTGGAGTCGTGCCTTTCATGGGTGAACAGGGAGTATAGGAGGGGACTGAGCACGCACCCCTGAGGGGCCCCAGTGTTGAGGATCAGCGTGGCAGATGTGTTGCTACCTACTCTCTCCACCTGGGGGCGGCCCGTCAGGAAGTCCAGGATCCAGTTGCAGAGGGAGGTGTTTAGTCCCTGGATCCTTAGCTTAGTGATAAGCTTTGAGGGTACTATGGTGTTGAACGCTAAGCTGTAGTCAATGAATAGCATTCTCACATAGGTGTTCATTTTGTCCAGGTGGGAAAGGGCAGTGTGGAGTGCAATAGAGATTGCATCATCTGTGGATCTGTTTGGGCGGTATGCAAATTGGAGTGGGTCTAGGGTTTCTGGGATAATGGGATAATGGTGTTGATGTGAGCCATTACCAGCCTTTCAAAGCACTTCATGGCTACGGACGTGGCAGGTTGCCTTAGTGTTCTTGGGCACAGAGACTATGGTGGCCTGCTTGAAACATGTTGGTATTACAGACTCAATCAGGGACATGTTGAAAATGTCACATCCTGGTAATCTGTCTGGCCCTGCAGCCTTGTGAATGTTGACCTGTTTAAAGGTCTTACTCACGTCGGCTACCGAGAGCATGATCACACAGTCGTCTGGAAAAGTTGGTGCTCTCATGCATGCCTCAGTGTTGCTCGCCTCGAAGAAAGCATAGTGATTTAGCTCGTCTGGTAGGCTCGTGTCACTGGGCAGCTCGCGACTGTGCTTCCCTTTGTTGTCTGTAACAGCCCTGCCACATAAGACGAGCGCCGGAGCCAGTGTATTACGATTCAATCTTAGCCCTGTATTGACGCTTTGCCTGTGATGGTTCGTCGGAGGGCATAGCAGGATTTTTAATAAGCTTCCTGGTTAGAGTCCGGCACCTTGAAAACGGCAGCTCTACCCTTTAGCTCAGTGCGGATGTTGCCTGTAATCCATGGCTTCTGGTTGGGGTATGTACAGTCACTGTGGGGTCGACTGATGTGGTGTACTCCTCAATGCCATCGGAAGAATCCCGGAACATGTGATGGACTACTACTGTGGTTTCAATTGCCAAAGCAAATAATGTTGTATTATTTAGTTAGTTTGCTTTCTAAAGCAAAGGGAGTTATTTATTGAAACACAGAGAGACAGAGAGAGGAAAAACTTTAAGGCTGAACTAATGACAATTTGAGGATGGGAGTGATAATGGGCTCCACTTGATGTCAGTATAATAAATATTGATGCTGTTATTGGATAAGGGGTCTAATGGCTTCTGGTTCATATGACCCCCTCCAGAGGGGCAGGTAGACCCCATGGAGAACCCCCATCAGACCCCCCTTTACCTGGATCCAGAGAAGATGAAAGAGGGTGGTCTCCAGGGGGGCATAGCTCATACAGGGGAGACACTCCTCATTGCAGGCCTGATTAGGTTTAGTAGCGCCTGGGGCCGGGAGCAGATAGTGGAGATATATCAATGTAGAGCATCCAGAACCTGGTCGTAGAGGCTTTATTGCTTTGGCCTGGGAGGCACTGTAGCAATGTCTGTCTCCATTTCATTTAGGGTCAGAAATACCACAGGAGGATGACGGTGGAGAGAGAGGATGGAGGTGGTGGATAGGTGACACACTGAACAGGCAATGTAATCAAATAAAATGTTATTTGTCACATGCTTCATCAACAACAGGTGTGGACTTCCCAACAATGCAGAGAGAAAGAAAATAGAAAAATAATAGAAAAGTAAAACACGTAATAATGAAAGTAATAATAGATACACAATGAGTAATGATAACTTGGCTATATACAAGGTTGATGTGCAAGGGTATGAGGTAATTGAAGTAGATGTGTACATATAACTTGGAATAAAGTGACAGATAATAAACAGTAGCAGCAGCGTACAGTATGTGATGACTCAAAAAAGTTAATGCAGTGCAGATAATCCGGGTAGCTATTTGGTTAACTATTTAACTAACTATTTAGCAGTCTTATAGCTTGGGGGTAGAAGCTGTTCAGGGTCCTGTTGGTTCCAGACTTGGTGCATCAGTACCGTTTTCCGTGCGGTAGAAGAGAGAACAGTCTATGAATTGGGTGGCTGGAGTCGTTGACAATTTTTAGGGCCTTCCTCTGACACCGCCTGGTATAGAGGTCATGGATGGCAGGGAGCTCGGCCCCAGTGATGTACTGGGCCGTATGTATCTCCTTGCGGGTCGAATGCCAAGCAGTTGCCATACCAAGCGGTGATACAGCCAGATGCTCTCAATGATGCAGCTGTAGAACTGTTTGAGGATCTAATTCATTAGCTAGAGGGACTGAGGGTGGCCCATTGCTTTGTCCTCTGTTGTGGTGTGTCTTTTCTTTTGCTTGATTGATCCCAAACCAAGCAAGAGAAAAGCATCTGCTTGAAATCAAATTTACAACAGCATCATATGCTCAGTGGGTTCATAGTTTTATAGTGCTGATAAAATAAATCGCAATCTTAGTGGCTTACTGGTTGGCTTGTTAGTTCATGTGTGTTTACTGTTTGTGGCTTGATTTGAAGTTCAGTAAGTGTGTTATTATTCAGCCAATAGGATCCCTGCGTGTGGAGTATCAGTGTCTTTTACAGACAGAGACCCAGATCTCATTAGCTACGAAGGCCTACTATTCTAATGTGAGACTGTGACACAGCATCATGGCTGGGGCTCCCAGCAGCCTCCTGGATCTACTAGTTCACTCTGTTACTCAGGGAGACAGACTGACGCGGTAACACACGAATCGAGAGGCACCCCCTGATCTGTGTGTGAGTGAGAGTGTCGAGAGGCACCCCGTGCTCTGTGTGTATGGGGAGGGATCACAGCCCTGTCACTCCAGCTTTGTCAACTGCCAGGCTTTGACGCAGTCATGGGGAAACCCTGTCACACAGGGTGACACAGTGACAGGTGAAGAGACCCAGACGGTAACAGACAGACACAACGCTCCTGAAACAGACCTTATAGGCCTTCCTCATTCCTCCCCCGCATCATGTCACCTAGTGAAACCATCAACCTAGCCTGCTGGCATTAAAACCTGCTTAAAACATACTCTCCATTATTGCTTTGTAACTCTATGTCATTGCCATAGCAATGTCGAGACACAGACAAAGAGAGGCATTTGATGTTTGAAGACAGTTGTCATACTAGAATGTGCAAATATAGATTATGCCATTTCCTGTATTTAACGACACAATTCTCTTGAGACGCAATCTATTTTGTTGTGATTTGAAATGGATTTGCCCTGAAAAGAGAAAATGAAGAGACATTATCTTAGTGAGTKTAAGAAATTGAGGAGGGACATCACAATTCAGTGAAATTAAATTACAGCCAACATATGTSGAGAGACAAAGACCCGATATCTGATGAGATTTACGACTTCTTTTGTCACTCAATGGGATTTTAATGGCTATTATTGCAGCCACGCTCCCGCTCCCGCTCTCCCTCCCAGTCCCAAATCAAGCATCAAACCTTCACTCTCACTTGAACCTGTCCCCATGGCGGAGGTTGCTCCCCAAATTGTTTCCATTTGACCTTGGTCACCCATTCTGTGTGTGTGTGTGTGTGTGTGTGTGTGTGTCGTGTGTGTGTGTGTGTGTGTGTGTGTGTGTGTGTGTGTGTGTGTGTGTGTGTGTGTGTGTGTGTGTGTGTGTGTGTGTGTGTGTGTGTGTGTGTGTGTGTGTGTTGTTGTGTGTTGTGTGTGTGTGTGTGTGTGGGTGTGTGTGTGTGGTGTGTGCTGTGTGTGTGGTGTGTTCTTGTGCGTGCGTGTCTGTGTTCCCATTTGACCTGGATCTCCCATTCCATTACCTATCACGACCAGTGGGGACAGTGACGTTCCCACAGCACTTGACCTCTGACCTGAGCCCCATCAGGAAGAAGGCCATGAAACAAGGGGGAGTATTTCTAGACGGCCAGGCCAGGGCTCTCTGACCCTCTGCCATGTTCTCTTCTCACTGTGACTCAATGGTGAGATTCGTAATTATCTTCTCATCTTCATAAATCTTTGTTGTGAAACATTTTCACAGACAGATCTGGTGGATTCTTTTTGCATCATTGTGTGTCTATTTCTCCATGGCATGATCAGATCCTGTCTCCTCCAGGCCGGCCAGTCAGTCAGCCAACATTATCCATCCTCCAGCCATCATCCCTATAGTGTTCAGTAAATTAAGCTCAACCCCCCCTTCCCCCATCATTATCAACCTTGGGTCAGAGGGGTATCTCAGAAAGTAGGTGTGGGGGAGCCTCACTGGTGATCTAACTGGGGGTCTCTACCATTCCCCTGACAAAACACTACATACCCCCTTCCTCCCACCTTGCAGACAGAAAACCCCATATTAAACTGGAGCCATAGTGATGTTCACAGAAGCCTTAGCTGGCCTTAGCAGAGGCTGAAAGCAAGGSATTTAGGATATTTATTAGTGAGATTTAAACAGATTGTATTACAGTTAGACTCTGTGTTTGTGAATTTGTTTACAAGATCCTGTTGCGATCCAGAGAATGGAAAGAGCCAAGAATAGGCTGATTTACTGGTGGCTCAAGAAGAGAAATTAGAGAAATACCTTGGTAGATCCCTCTGTTTGGGTATATGCAACCACATATCTGCATGCAGGAACGAACACACACATCCGCATACATACACATCCATGCCTAACTCCGGGCAAACAGAATGAATCCCTTCTAAGTCTCATTTCCTGAAAATCAATTCAACCGAAAAAAGGGAAAATGGAGGAGCAGGAGAAAAAAAAAAAAAGATTTATATATACAAACACGCTGCTCTCTTATTGGGAGAATTAGAGGAGCTGTTGCTTGTATAATAGCTTGCTTGTGTTCCAGCAAGGAGAATAAAGGAAAGGTACAAAGCAAGGGAGGAATGAAAAAGAAAGCAGAAGATGGGGGGAGGGAGAGAGAGGGATCATTGTTTTCACCGTTCAGTGAAGCCTGGCAGGACCAGTGGGATTGGCTAAGGATTGGTTGGTTGGTTGGTTGGTAGATATCAGAGGAGGAACACTTGAAAGACCCATTCAGGAGTATAAGATGTTCAGAGAGAGTTAGCGGTCGCCTGCTCTTCCTCTCTCCTCCCATGTCTCCCTGCCTGAGCCTTTTCAAGCTCCGCTCCATGTCCTTTCTTCTTTCCCCAGCCCTCTGAGAGCATCAACACGCATGGCAGATAGAAGAAGAGAGACAGAGAGACAGAGAGACAGAGAGACAGAGAGACAGACAGACAGACAGACAGACAGACAGACAGACAGACAGACAGACAGACAGACAGACAGACAGACAGACAGACAGACAGACAGACAGACAGACAGACAGACAGACAGACAGACAGGACAGACAGACAGGACAGACAGACAGACAGACAGACAGACAGACAGCAGACAGACAGACGCACGACAGACAGAGGAGAGAGAGAAGAGAGAGAAGAGAGAGAGAGAGAGAGAGAGAGAGAGAGAGAGAGAGAGACCACACACACATCACACCAACCCGGTAAAACGTTTTAGAACACCTACTCATTCAAGGGTTTTTCTTTATTTTTACTATTTTCTACCTTGTAGAATAATAGTGAAGACATCAAAACTATGTAAGAACACATATGGAATTATGTGGTAACCAAAAAAGTGTTCAATCAAAATATATTTTATATTTGAGATTCTTCAAATAGTCACCTTTTGCCTTAACGACAGCTTTGCACACTCTTGGCATTCTCTCAACCAGCTTCATGTGCTAGTCACCTGGAATGCATTTAAATTAACAGGTGTGCCTTCTTAAAAGTTAATTTGTGGAATTTCTTTCCTTAATGTGTTTGAGCCTATCAGTTGTGTTGTGACAAGGTAGGGGGGTATAAAGAAGATAGCCCTATTGTCACGCCTGCTCCCGCTCTCCCTCCCTGGCGCCAGTCTTCCCAGCACTACACTGCCACCATCATTGCGCACACCTGTTTCCCTCGTCACGCGCATACGCGATTCATTGGACTAACCTGGACTCAATCACCTGCTTTGATTACCTCCCCTATATTTGTCTGTTCGCTAGGTTGTTCCCTTCTTCAGTATATTTGTCGTAATGCCATTCTGTTCGCCCTGTTCTGACGTTGTTCCTGTTCTGTCACTTGTCTGTTCATTAAATGTTCACTCCCTGTTTCTGCTTCTCATCTCCAGCGTCAGTTCTTACACCTATTTGGTAAAAGATCAAGTCCATATTATGACAAGAACAGATCAAATAAGCAAAGAGAAATGACAGTCCAACATTACTTAAAGACATGAAGGTCAGTCAATATGGAACATTTCAAGAACTTTGAAAGTTTCTTCAAGTGCAGTCGCAAAAACCTTCAAGCGCTATGATGAAACTGGCTCTCATGAGGACCGCCACAGGAATGGAAGACCCAGAGTTACCTCTGCTGCAGAGGATAAGTTCATTAGAGTTACCATCCTCAGAAATTGCTCAGGTAACAGACACATCTCAACATCAACTGTTCAGAGGAGACTGTGTGAATCAGGCCTTCATGTAGAATTGCTGCAAAGAAACCTCTACTAATGGACACCAATAATAAGAAGAAAATACTTGCTTTGGCCAAGAAACACACAGCCATTTTCCCAGCCAAAGATAGGAGTCACAAAAAGCAGAAATAGAGATAAAATGAATCAACCTTTGATGATCTTCATCAGATGACACTCATAGGACATCATGTTACACAATACATGTATGTTTTGTTCGATAATGTGCATATTTATATCCAAGAATCTCAGTTTACATTGGCGCCATGTTCAGAAATGCCTCCAAAATATCCAGAGAAATTGCAGAGAGCCACATCACATAACAGAAATACTCATCATTAACTTTGATGAAAGATACATGTTTTACATAGAATTAAAGATACACTTGTTCTTAATGCAACCGCTGTGTCAGATTTCAAAAAAACTTTACGGAAAAAGCAAACCATGCAATAATCTGAGACGGCGCTCAGATAGAAACAAAATATCTCCGCCATGTTGGAGTCAACAGAAATACGAAATTACATTATAAATATTCCCTTACCTTAGATGATCTTCATCAGAATGCACTCCCAGGAATCCTAGTTCCACAGTAAATTGTTGTTTTGTTCGATAATGTCCATTATTTATGTCCAAGTAGCTACTTTTGTTAGCACGTTTAGTACACATATCCAGACGCTCGTGCAGGTCCAGGCGAACGTCGGACGAAAGCTTCAAAAAGTTATATTACAAGTCGTAGAAACATTTCAAACTAAACTAAGATAGAATCAGTCTTTAGCATGTTGTTATCATAAATATTCAATAACGTTCCAACCGGAGAATTCCTTTGTGTCTATAGAAGTAATGGAACGCAAGTCGATATCATGTGGAATGCGCGTGACCAGGACCTGGCTCTCTGCCAGACCACTGACTCATTCCCCTCTCATCTGGCTCCACATCACAGGAGAAGCCTCATTCAAGGTTCTACAGACTGTTGACATCTAGTGGAAGCCGTAGGAAGTGCAAACATATCCATATCCCACTGGGAATTCAATAGGCGATGAGTTGAAAATCGACCAACCTCAAATATCCCACTTCCTGGTTGGATTTTCTCAGGTTTTCGCCTGCCATATGAGTTCTGTTATACTCACAGACATCATTCAAACAGTTTTAGAAACTTCAGAGTGTTTTCTATCCAATAGTAATAATAATATGCATATATTAGCACCTGGGACAGAGTAGGAGGCAGTTCACTCTGGGCACACTATTCATCCAAATTGAAATGCTGCCCCCTATCCCTAAAAAGTTAAGGCACACTTACCCAGCATGGCTACCACAGCATTCTGCAATGATACTCCATCCCATCTGGTTTGGGCTTAGTGGGACTATCATTTGTTTTGGGACAATGACCCAACACACCTCCTGACTGTGTAAGGGCTATTTTACCAAGAAGGAGAGTGATGGAGTGCTGCATCAGATGACCTGGCCTCCACAATCCCCCGACCTCAACCAAATTGAGATGGTGAGGATGGCTTGGGATGAGTCGGGTCCTCAGAGTGAAGGAAATGCAGCGCAAAAGTGCTCAGCATATGTAGCAACTCTTCAAATAAAATATATTTTGATTTGTTTAACCTCTAACGAGCTCTACCCCGGGTCCGGGAGCACCCCCACCCCCCGACACACTGATTGACATAGCTAGCATACGCTTCACAAGTAGATGGTAGCATCTAAATATCATTTAAACTCACAAGTCCAAGACACCAGATGAAAGATACAGACTCTTGTGAATATAAACGCACCATTTTCAGATTTTTTAAGATGTTTTACAGGAAAGACAATATTGTAAATCTATTAGCTAAACACGTTAGCAAAATAACCCACTTATTCTAACTCCATCCAGTTTCTTGACTCCTTCAGGTGCTATCACCGCAATTCGGCTCAATAAAGATATTGATATCCACTAACAAGAATAAAACCTCTTCAGATGGACAGTCTGATACATATTCATGGTAAGGATATAGTTTTTGTTAGGAAAAAGCATATTTCAGGTAGAATCACAGCTGTACATTGCACCCCGACATCACAAATCGACTAGAATTACTAGACTAGAGCAACGTGTATGACCAATTTATCCTTCATTCATAAACATTTCAATAAAAATAGGACCAAAGCATACAATGGAAATAGACCCAGCTTCTTGGTGATTTCCAGACCATATTTCCAGATGTTTTAAGCGTTTTTCAGCGAAAACGACAATAAATCGATAAGTGTAGCATACACATGTGCAACTATCCAGGAGCATCGATTCCAGCCCAACGAGCGGCTATAACGTAATCACCGCCAATATATTAATTTTTTTCACTAACTTCTCAGAATTCTTTCGATGACATCTGTAACATATTTTATCAATTACATATACAGTTTCGTTCGAAAAGGTGCATATTAGCCATACAAAACCGTGGTTAACAATAAAAATACTAGGAAAATCAAGCCTCAATATGCTCTGACGTCATCTATCAGAGTATCTCTAGTTTTAAATTGAAAGCTAATCATTATACTATGACTTAAAAAATACAGGGTTGACAGCAATCGAAAGACAAATTAGTTCTTAATGCAACCCGCTGATTTATTTTTTAAAATTATCCTTACTTTTTCAAAACAGGGTTGGCCCCAAGTGAAAGCTATACCAAACTACAAAATGCGAAATATGCGTTTAAAAATATTTCGACAGAACACGATCTATCATATTAAATATTGCTTACTTGAGTGTTTCTTCCATCAGATTCTTGGGCAATTATCCTTTCTATGTTATCAAGCTTTTGGTCGTAGTATGTTCCTCTGTCCTTTCGAAAGTGTCACCATCAACGGTACCGACACTGCGCCCATCAACAACGTGTCCAAACTTTCTAAGAGTGTGCACAACAAGAAATTCCTCAAATCGCGACTAAACGGATATAAATTGCTATAAAACGGTTCAAATTAACTACATTATGATGTTTTTAAACAACTATATACGACTTGAAAACATGACCGGAGAATTCATATTGCTGGTTAGAAAACGATTTGGAACGAGGCAAGTCCGATGGCCTTCACGCTTCCAGGCGCACGACGAGAAAAGGGCGGGTCCTAAACATTTTTGTGGTTTTATAATGGCTGTGACTGTCACCATCGATTTCATCAAAACGTGATGAGTTACAGACACCCAGGGAAGACGTAGGGCAGTGTCGGTTTCTTCATAGCATTCACTGTCGCCTTACAAAACAAGACCCCCAGATCAGGTAAAAATTTTCTTGAAATTCCTGAACCTGTCATAAAAGTGCTTAGAAATTGTTCTGTTACCACTCAGAGACAAAATTTCCAACTTCTATAGAAACTAGAAGGTGTTTTCTATCCAATAATAACAAATAATATGCCTATTGTACGATCAAGAATTTTAGCCGCTAGGCAGGGTTTAATGTTGGAGACACAAATATTAGCATAATGCGGAACAGCAACCCCCTATAGTTGCAAGAAGTTAAACACTTTTTTGGTTACTACATGATTCCATATGTGTTATTTCATAGTTTTTATGTCTTCACTATTATTCTACGATGTAGAAAACAGTAAAAAAAATAAGAAAACCCTTGAAAGAGTAGGTGTGTCTAAAACTTTTGACCAGAGAGAGAGAGAGAGAGAGAGAGAGAGAGAGAGAGAGAGAGAGAGAGAGAGAGAGAGAGAGAGAGAGAGAGAGAGAGAGAGAGAGAGAGAGAGAGAGAGGAGAGAGAGAGAAGAGAGAGAGAGAGAGAGAGAGAGAAGAGAGAAAAAGAAAGAGAAAAGTTCCCCTTTTCTCTCTCACAGGGCTCTTTCATAACCATTAGGCTGGCTGTGTGATGACACCCATGGATATTCAGTTGATTTAACGCCCGTCCAGGGAATGCTTGGCCTGCAAGAAAGTCGCCTATACTAAGATTCATTCAGGTCGTTAATGAAAGCTTTCCTGCCCATTATTTTACCCCAACCAAAATCCACCTTTTTATATTTCCCTTTGATTGGCTATAATGGCCTTATATATGAGGGTCCCATTGGAACAGAGCACTGATCTAAAGCACTGCAGCCTCAGAGTCAAACATTTAGGCATAGAGTGGGGTTGGGAATTAATCAAAAAAATCTTCAGATCCTGCCCTCATTTTTTTCAAACAGTAACAACGTACCACCGAAATCAATGGCCGAGTTGGAAATGCCAACTGCAAGATAAAGCACAATTTGTCTAGAAAGTTATGGCAATGCCCCTCAGGGGAGTAAAAATACCCAGACAAACTTCAGAAGAATGAGTCTTTAGTCTGACCAACTTTCCTTCGTGCGAAATGACTCTGCACTGAGAAAACCTCAACAACAAAAAGTGAAACCTCAAGAAATAGAGTATTCAACACAACCTCGAAAGAAAATTGGAGGACATC
>NC_036848.1:43133542-43153142 GCF_002910315.2 Salvelinus sp. IW2-2015
GTGTAAGGGCTATTTTACCAAGAAGGAGAGTGATGGAGTGCTGCATCAGATGACCTGGCCTCCACAATCCCCCGACCTCAACCAAATTGAGATGGCTTGGGATGAGTCGGTCCTCAGAGTGAAGGAAATGCAGCCAACAAGTGCTCAGCATATGTAGCAACTCCTTCAAATAAAATATATTTTGATTTGTTTAACACTTTTTTGGTTACTACATGATTCCATATGTGTTATTTCATAGTTTTTATGTCTTCACTATTATTCTACGATGTAGAAAACAGTAAAAAAAATAAGAAAACCCTTGAAAGAGTAGGTGTTCTAAAACTTTTGACCAGAGAGAGAGAGAGAGAGAGAGAGAGAGAGAGAGAGAGAAAAAGAAAGAGAAAAAGTTCCCCCTTTTCTCTCTCACAGGGCTCTTTCATAACCATTAGGCTGGCTGTGTGATGACACCCATGGATATTCAGATTGATTTAACGCCGTCCAGGGAATGCTTGGCCTGCAAGAAAGTCGCCTATACTGAAGATTCATTCAGGTCGTTAATGAAAGCTTTCCTGCCCATTATTTTACCCAACCAAAATCCACCTTTTTATATTTCCCTTTGATTGGCTATAATGGCCTTATATATGAGGGTCCCATTGGAACAGAGCACTGATCTAAAGCACTGCAGCCTCAGAGTCAAACATTTAGGCATAGAGTGGGGTTGGGAATTAATCAAAAAATCTTCAGATCCTGCCCTCATTTTTCAAACAGTAACAACGGTACCACCGAAATCAATGGCCGAGTTAAGGAAATGCCAAACTGCAAGATAAAGCACAATTTGTCTAGAAAGTTATGGCAATGCCCCTCAGGGGAGTAAAAATACCCAGACAAACTTCAGAAGAATGAGTCTTAGTCTGAGACCAACTTTCCTTCGTGCGAAATGACTCTGCACTGAGAAAACATCAACAACAAAAAAGTGAAACCTCAAGAAATGAGATATTCAACACAACCTCGAAAGAAAATTGACACATTTGACAGAACTGCAGGCAACAGATATATGGCATGTCTTGCCCTTTTAATTATGGCTTATTTTGCCATATCTGTGCTGTCAATAATTCAGACTGGTTAATGTTTGGGATAAGGTTGGGATAGGGTTGAAATTAAGTTTGGTCATTAATTCAGAGTGGTTAAATTTAGGTTTGGGATAGGGTAAAACAGAAACATAACAATAATACAAAACTAGTGCCTAGTTCGTCACAAATCTACGAGATTGTAACAGGCATTCGCCTTGCCCCTAGCGGCGGGTTGGAAATTGCCATGGATAAAAAATGTCACGCCAATGTAACCGATGTGAAATGGCTAGCTAGTTAGCGGTGGTGCGCACTAATAGCCTTTCAAACGATGACGTCACTGGCTTTGAGACCTTGAAGTAGTGGTTCCCCTTGCTCTGCAAGGGCCGCGGCCTTTGTGGAGCGATGGGTAACGATGCTTCGTGGGTGACTGTTCTTGATGTGTGCAGAGGGTCCCTGGTTTGAGCCCGGGTATGGGCGAGGGGATGGATGTAAAATTAAACTGTTACACCATGACATAATTTCAACATTCTAAATATGGCTTGACAGCACATAATCCACTAGAGTTTGGGCTGGTTTTATCCACCTAAGCGGGTATGTACACTCTTAGAGGAAAAGAGGCTACCTATAATCATATTGGGTTATTTTGCTGTCTCTGTAGCTCAACTCTTTTGCTTTCTAGGTAGCCCTTTTTTTCCAAGTGTATTAATTAATTAACGTCCTGTAATACCAGTAATGACTTTGACACGATAATCGTGAGTAGTAACTAGTATAGTAGCCATTTCTTGTTGGATCAAAGCAGCTATCTTGGGGGTACTGAACAGGCCTGAGGAAACATGAGGCGAATTATCAAAGTCCCAGAACCACACACACACACACACACGGGTTATTTTGCTGTCTCTGTAGCTCAACTCTTTTGCTTTCTAGGTAGCCCTTTTTTTCCAAGTGTATTAATTAATTAACGTCCTGTAATACCAGTAATGACTTTGACACGATAATCGTGAGTAGTAACTAGTATAGTAGCCATTTCTTGTTGGATCAAAGCAGCTATCTTGGGGGTACTGAACAGGCCTGAGGAAACATGAGGCGAATTATCAAAGTCCCAGAACCACACACACACACACACACACACACACACACACACACACACACAACACACACCACACACACACACACACACACAACACACACACACACACACACACCACACACACACACACACACACACACACACACACACACACAAACCCTTACCTTCCTGATTACCAAATGTCAGAGGAAGATAGGATCCTTTGTGATCAGTCCATGTGGATGATTACACCTTTAAAACCCCTAGTCCTTTGGAGGGGTAACAGGGGCCCCTAGTCTAGTCAGACAAACAGGTTGTTAAGCAGTAGAGGCTGAATGAATGTGGACACATTTTGACAGTGAAGCATGATGTTATGGTTTCTAATCATAACTAGAGGGGAACCGGGGTGGATAGGTGGCGGTGAAAGTCTGAGTGGAGAGTGGGGAACAGGGTGGGTCTTGTTGGGGGGGATTCTGTGGTTCCCCCAGTATGGGTGGCTGCTACTCCCCTGAGCCCCCAGTCACAGTGACCTGTATTTCTCCATGGTGAGTAATTTCCTCTTCCTGAACCCCCCCGGCTCCCGAAACCACTGTGTGTACACAAACACACAGTGTGTTGCCATGGAAACAGTCCCCCTTCCAGTCCGATCAAGATGGGGCGCCCAGGCCCAGGGGGGATGGGAGAGGATGCAAGCGGTTAGATTGGAATCCAACGGAGAAGTGGGGGGAGCACTTTAAGGGGGTGTCGTTAACCCCCTGGGGCGAAGTAGGGAGTGAGGACGGGGGAGTCAGGCTCATATTTAGAGGTGACCCTGGACAGGTCACACGTGAGGATTGAGACCAGTGGAGATGATGGAGGTAGGTGCAGGGAAGCGAAGGAAAAAAGTCATCACCACCTGCATCTTGGCTCAAAARAACGGTGAATGGCTTGGAGACATATACTACAAACACTGAAGCCAGTGCACTGAGGCATAAGAAGGTAGACTTTAGAAAGGCAACTGTACCCCATTCCATATAGGTTCTGACAGCACATGGATTTGAAAATTCCCTCTCCTACTGRCCTCGTTTCCAAATGACCCTCAAAGCTGGTAGCCTAGTGGTTAGATCATTGGGCCAGTAACCGAAAAGCTGCTACATCAAATCCCTGAGCTGACAAGGTAAAAATCTGTAGTTCTGCCCCTGAACATGCCAGTTAACCCACTGTTCCTAGGCTGTCGTTGTAAATAAGAATTTGTTCTTTTAACTGAGTTGCCTGGTTAAATAAAAAATATGCAGTGCACTACTTTGACTGAGGGTGATATGGTTAAAAGTAGTGCACTATATAGGGAATATGGTGCCATTTGGAACGTAGGCAAGAACTATAAGCCCATTTTAGTATGCATCAGTAATCAACATGATAAGTCATCTTTATTTATTGCAAACATTAAAATAACTGGCAAAAGCTTGACACAGGCTAGTGATGAGTGTGGCTCTTGGAAGAAACACATAAAGAACCTGTCGAGTACTATGAAGATGGTCCATTCTCTTTGAGGCTCAAAAAGCGATCAGTGAGGCCTGACTCCAAGCGATGAGTCACCCATCCAGAGGTTACTTCCTTCGCATCCAGCTGCAATCAGGAGCAGAGAGAAACCCAAGACAGTGCAGTGTGGAGGAGCTGCCTGGAACTACGTTTAATCCTCTCACCCTCTTTCTAGACACGCGTTATCCTCCACTGTCATAAACTTGGCCGGGGTCAAGATTTACAATAGCTTTTCTCTGCTCTTTCTCCCATGGTTTTCCCTCCTCTAATTGCTTCTATGTCCAAGACCTTGACCAGTTCTGCTCCTCTTCTTCTTTCTTTCCTTCTTTGGCTAACCCAAGTTACACAGATTGACTGCCAGCTAGTGTAGGCTAGTAATAACACAAACTCTTCACCCTGTCCCAGTCGGTTTATTAGGGAAAGAGAAGGGCTTTGCTCTGAACGTTGGACTTGGAAGAGACGGCAGTAACTAATTAGACAATTTTCCACTGAATTATGATCATCTTCAGAGGACCAGATGAACTAGTGTAAACAGGGAAGTTATCTGTTGTTTATTTTACTATGACATAAAATAAACATATATCAAGTATATCTTTCTGCTTGGTGTAAAACCAAATGATCTGTAGTCAGTATAAACACGTGGCCGTGTTCTCTGGCTTTACACTCTTAAAGGGGCCTTTTGGTTTACCTTTCCAACTTGAAAGTTCTGCCTTGTATCCAGAAACAATTCTAAGAACACCACCAACAACAATGCTTTTGAAATGCAACATGGAAAAACACAGGAGAAGCTCTGCGATCATTGAGGAACTGATAACAAACAGAATAGTGATGTTGGCTGAAAGATGTCTGGATCTGGACAGAACTGGTCGAGATTAATTTTCCCCTTGTGTCAAAAAGCCATCCTGAGCCAATACAGTGAGCTGGGAAGTAGTGAATAAGCAGTGAGTAAATGGATATGAGGATGTGAGTAGCTGAGGTGATAAACCTGAGGACGCTACCCTCTCTGAAAATAACAGACTAATGGGTCCTTGACCCAGCACTGCTAACTGCCTCTACACTACTAACCAGCTTCCTGAGCTAGCTACGCTAGTACAATGACCTTTACTGTGTCCCAAATTGCACCTTKTTCCCTACGTATATAGTGCACTACTTTTGTAGACCATGTTGTTATGATCTGGAACACTGGAATACAATGACCCAAAATAAGAGCTTTTGTAACCAAAGTCCTCCTAACCAGCTCCAGAGAGAGGAATGGATTGAACAAGAATGAAAGCAATCAAATAAAAAGCTGAGACAATTTTGCTCTTTGAGTAAAATAGCCTTCTTTTTTCACAAAGAGTCATTACGTACAAATACTGAAGACAGTACTGGTCGGTCGCCTCTTGGAATAGATTCTATTTTTACCCTTTTTCATTCCCTATTGTTCTCTGAGATTTCATTTCAGCTCTGAAATAAGGACAGGGGGAGTGGGAGGAGGAAGAGGAGGAAGAGGAGGAATAGGAGGAGAAGGATGTGGTTACTTCCAAGGAAACTAACCAGTGGGATTTATTATGTCTTAAGCTCACCTCTGGTGGACTCCATCTCACCTCTGTCAAGATAGGTTGTATTGGTCTAGTGTGTGGTGGACCATGGGTTTAGAGGCAAGAGCAGTTGTGGTCCAGGGATGTAGTATCTGTCACAAATGGCACCCTATTGCCTATGCATTGTAATACATTTGACCAGGGCCCATAGGACTCTGGTCAAACATAGTGCACTTTATGGGGAATAGGGTCCCATTTGGGCAGCCAGGTCACCCGTGATACAAGTCAGTATTCAACGTCCATCCAAGTCTGAGGACTTCAAGATATGATGTGGAAACCGGCCACTAGGGGCAACATTGAGCGCTGCTACCTTCAAGTAGGTTGAGGTTTTGGTTTCAAATCACATCAAATTTTATTGGTCACACACATGGTTAGCAGATGTTAATGAAAGTATAGCGAAATGCTTGGGCTTCTAGTTCCGACAATGCAGTAATATATTACAAGTCATCTAACAAATTCACAACAACTACCTTATACACACAAATGTAAAGGGTTGAATAAGAATATGTACATAAATATATGGATGAGCGATGGCCATGCGGCATAGGCGAGATGCAGTAGATGGTATAGAATACAATATATACATTGGATTTCATGAAATGGACATACACAAAATAGTCCAAGTTGGTGAAGTGAAGTGAAATGAAAAAAATWACTTGTTTAAAAAATGTTTTTTAAATAAAAATTGAAAAGTGGTGCGTGCATATGTATTCACCCCCTTTGCTATGAAGCCCCTAAATTAGATCTGGTGAAACCAATTACCTTCAGAAGTCACATAATTAGTTAAATACAGTTCACCTGTGTGCAATCTAAGTGTCACATGATCTGTCCCAAGATCTCAGTATATATATATATATATATATATATATATATATATATATATATATATATATATATATACCTGTTCTGAAAGGCCCCAGAGTCTGCAACACCACTAAGCAAGGGGTACCACCAAGCAAGCGGCACTATGAAGACCAAGGAGTTGTGGAAAAGTACAGATCAGGGTTGGGTTATAAAAAATATCAGAAACTTTGAACTTCCCACAGAGCACCATTAAATCCATTATACAAAATTGAAAGGATATGGCACCACAACAAACCTGCCAAGAGAGGGCCGTCCACCAAAACTCACGGACCAGGCAAGGAGGGCATTAATCAGAGAGGCAAGAAAGAGACCAAAGATAACCACGAAGGAGCTGCAAAGCTCCACAGCGGAGATTGGAGTATCTGTCCATAGGACCACTTTAAGCCATGCACTCCACAGAGCTGGGCTTTACAGAGGAGTGGCCAGAAAAAAAGCAATTGCTTAAAGAAGAAAATAAGCAAACACATTTGGTGTTTGCCAAAAGGCATGTGGGAGACTCCCCAAACATATGGAAGAAGGTACTCTGGTTAGATGAGACTAAAATTGAGCTTTTTGGCCATCAAGGAAAATGCTATGTCTGGTGCAAACCCAATACCTCTCATCACCCCGAGAACACCAACCCTACAGTGAAGCATGGTGGTGGCAGCATCATGCTGTGGGGATGTTTTTCATCGGCAGGGACTAGGAAAATGGTCAGAGTTGAAGGAATGATGGATGGCACTAAATACAGGGAAATTCTTGAGGGAAACTTGTTTCAGTCTTCCAGAGATTTGAGAATGGGACAGAGGTTCACCTTCAAGCAGGACAATGACCCTAAGCATACTGCTAAAGCAACACTCGAGTGGTTTAAGGGGAAACATTTAAATGTCTTGAAGTGGCCTAGTCAAAGCCCAGACCTCAATCCAATTGAGAATCTGTGGTATGACTTAAAGGCTGCTGTACACCAGCGGAACCCATCCCACTTGAAGGAGCTGAAGCAGTTTTGCCTTGTAGAATGGGCAAAAATCCCAGTGGCTAGATGGGGGGGTGAATAGTTATGCACGCTCAAGATTTCTGTTTTTTTGTCTTATTTCTTGTTTGTTTCACAATAAAAAAAATCCAAGTGGTAGGCATGTTGTGTAAATCAAATGATACAAACCCCCTCAAAAATAAATGTTAATTCCGGGTTGTAAGGCAACAAAATAGGAAAAATGCCAAGGGGGGTGAATACTTTCGCAAGGCACTGTAAGTCCATGTATTAAAGAGGCCAGAAATTTGAGTCTGTATGTTGCCAGCAGCCTCTCTATGTTAGTGATGGCTGTTTAACAGTCTGATGGCCTTGAGATAGAAGCTGTTTTTCAGTCTCTCGGTCCCAGCTTTGATGCACCTGTACTGACCTCGCCTTCTGGATGATGGGCAGGGTCGAGACCCAGGGTCTCGAGCTTGATGACGAGTTTGGAGGGTACTATGGTGTTAAATGCTAAGCTGTAGTCAATGAACAGCATTCTTACATAGGTATTCCTCTTGTCCAGATGGGTTAGGGCAGTGTGCAGTGTGATGGCGATTGCATCGTCAGTGGACCTATTGGGGCGTTAAGCAAATTGGAGTGGGTCTAGGGTATCAGGTAGGGTGGAGGTGATATGATCCTTGACTAGACTCTCAAAGCACTTCATGATGACAGAAGTCAGTGCAATGGGGAGATAGTAATTTAGTTCAGTTACCTTTGCTTTTTTGGGAACAGGAACAATGGTGGCCATCTTGAAGCATGTGGAGACAGCAGACTGGGATAGGGATTGATTGAATATATCCGTAAACACCAGCCAGCCAGCTGGTCTGCACGTGCTCTAAGAATGTGGCTAGGGATGCCATCTGGGCCGGCAGCCTTGCGAGGGTTAACACGTTTAAATGTTTTACTCACGTTGTCCTCGGAGAATGAGAGCCCACAGGCTTGGTAGCGGGCCGTGTCAGTGGCACTGTATTGTCCTCAAAGCGAGCAAAGAAGTTGTTTTATTTGTCTGGGTGCAAGACGTCGATGTTCGCGACGGGGCTGGTTTTCTTTTTGTAGTCCGTGATTGACTGTAGACCCTGCCACATACGTCTCGTGTTTGAGCCGTTGAATTACGACTCTACTTTGTCTCTATACTGACGCTTTGCTTGTTTGATTGCCTTGCGGAGGGAATAGCTACACTGTTTGTATTCGGTCATGTTTCCAGTCGCCTTGCCATGATTAAAAGCGGTGATTTGTGCTTTCAGTTTTGCGCGAATGCTGCCATCCATCCYCGGTTTCTGGTTAGGAAAGGTTTTAATTGGCACAGTGGGTACGACATCTCCGATGCACTAATAAACTCGCTCACCGTGTCAGCGTATACATCAATGTTATTGTCTGAGGCTATCCGGAACATATCCCAGTCCACCATATCGAAACAATCTTGAAGCATGGAATCCGATTGGTCAGACCAGCGTTGGATAGACCTGAGCACGGGCGTTTCCTGTTTTAGTTTCTGTCTATAAGCTGGGAGCAACAAAATGGAGTCATGGTCAGATTTGCCGCCAGGGCGTTGTGGGCAGGGATTGCAAGTTCGAATCCAGAGATGAAATGTTGTTTTGAGAATTTTGTTTTAAGCCAATCCCAAACCTTAACCCTTACCTTAACCATTCGGAGTTAATGGCTAACTTTAAGATTTCAGATTTATTGCTTAAACTTAACCCTTACCTTAAAAATGTACCTTCAACACTTCGAAATTGTACATTTCAGAAACATGGATGAATGTCTAATTCTGACTTGAGACTGTGAGAGCTAGTTGCATTTCGGACGCATACAAAACAAAACCATGTGATGAGACTGCCCCTGAGTTATATGAGGAACCACTTTGGGATTCTGGTTGGAGGTCAACTGGTCGCTGTTGAAGGTCAACAACAGCACATTATCATCAAGATTCAACAGGCTCAAGTATCAATAGATATTAAAAAGAATTAATCCACATCTCGCGTCTTTTCAAGAGCACAGGCACTTTAGTGCCTTGTAGCAGCAGTATTCGCCACATACCTCGCACAGTACCATAAAGTGGAAGATAATGAACTGTCCATTTTTTCCCCAATAAAAAAGAAACAGAGACATCCGTTTGCATCAATGAGACACCGATGCTGAAGAGCGTAACGGTTGGTTTGATGACATTAGGTAATGTCTTCCAGCGAAGAGAAGAGAAGAGGGGGAGGAAAAAGGGAAGTCTTCCCCTCAGGCATGGRGTTCCGCAATTTGGCTGATTAGGAGAACTATCCTGGTTTTTACAAGGGATTGTGTTTGATCTGACAGTTTAAATACATAATACCAGGATGGAAGGGGGGGAAGAAGGGAGGAAGGATGGAGAAAAAGCTTCCAGACGATGGGAGAGAGAGAGAGGTAGGTACAGTAACTCATGGACTACACTCATTATAGGACTCTTATAGGCCTCTCAACCACAGGACAGCTGTAAGCTCCAGTTACTGTGGCACCATGCATTTGATTGTACCATTACATGGTCACTGAACTAATGATCATCCTTTTCCCTCTCTTTCTCTTTCATTTTTCTCTCTGTATCTCTGTGTGTCTGTGTCTCTACTCTCTCTCTGTCTCTCTACATCTCTGTGTGTGTCTGTGTCTCTACTCTCTCTCTGTCTCTCTACATCGCTGTGTGTGTCTGTGTCTGTGTCTCTACTCTCTCTCTGTCTCTCGACATCTCTGTGTGTGTCTGTGTCTCTACTCTCTCTCTGTCTCTCTACATCTCGTGTGTGTCTGCTGTTTCTACTCTCTCTCTGTCTCTCTACATCTCTGTGTGTGTCTGTGTCTCTACTCTCTCTCCCTGTCTCTCTACATCTCTGTGTGTGTCTGTGTCTCTACCTCTCTCTGTCTCTCTACATCTCTGTGTGGTGTCTGTGTCTCTACTCTCTCTCTGTCTCTCTACATCTCTGTGTGTGTCTGTGTCTCTACTCTCTCTCTGTCTCTCTACATTTCTGTGGTGTCGTGTGTCTCTACTCTCTCTCTGTCTCTTTACATATCTGTGTGTCTGTGTCTATACTCTTCCTCTCTGTCTCTTCTACATCTCTGTGTGTGTCTGTGTCTCTACTCTCTCTCTGTCTCTCTACATCTCTGTGTGTGTCTGTGTCTCTACTCTTCTCTCTGTCTCTCTACATCTCTGTGTGTGTCTGTGTCTCTACTCTCTCTCTGTCTCTCTACATCTCTGTGTGTGTCTGTGTCTCTACTCTCTCTCTGTCTCTCTACATTTCTGTGTGTGTCTGTGTCTCTACTCTCTCTCTGTCTCTTTACATATCTGTGTGTCTGTGTCTATACTCTCTCTGTCTCATTCCTGCTTTCTATCACATCTGTTTTTATTGTATGGTTTCAAGGACAGCAATATGGTGTTATGATATTGGTTGTGCAATTGTGACTTTTGTGTTTTGTATTTCACCATGTCTGTGGATGGGACATTTCTTGACATTCTTTCTTTCGTAGACCACTAGCTTTGGTGGTCCTATCTTACAGTAAGTGTGTGTGTGTGTGTGTCAGCTCTCCCCTGACCACCCCTTGCTTAACACCAGTCTAGCAGAACCACAGGTATGTAGACCTTTTATCACTGTCCCAGCGCCAAGCCTAACCCTTACATCCCTAACCCCTTTCCCAGACACATTTTTCCATCTTCACAGTAGCAAAATACTTCCCATCTAACAGTACGCAATAAAACCCAGACATTTAATAAACAACATGGATCTAATATTGGACCCCCTAGCCATTTATGAAGCATAAATAAGTCTAGAAAATACCATTAATTAAACATAAGCAATGAGACTGGCTTCTCAGCAGCCCATCTCCACCACTGTGGGGTAATGGTTTAATTAGGGATAGCCCACTTTTTAAAAATGTTCGCCTAAATGACATACCCAAATCCAACTCCCTGTAGCTCAGGCCATGAAGCAAGGATATGCATATTCTTGATACTATTTGAAAGGAAACACTTTGAAGTTTGTGGAAATGTGAATTGAATGTAGGAGAATATAACTCAATAGATCTGGTAGAAAAAAAATACAAAGAAAAAAAAAAAACAGTGTTTTTCTACCACCATCTTTGAAATGCAAGAGAAAGGTCACTGTTAAAGCCATCACGCTGGTTGTAATTCCGATAGTGTACACAAGATGGCAGCAGTGTATTTGCAAAGTTTCAGATGGATAACTTGAAAAATGAGTGAACAACAATACTTTTAGTGAGATGTCCCCAAGTACATTTGGGCAAATTGTGAAGGGGACATTCCCGTTCATATTCCATTTTTCTGCAAGAATATCGTCAAATCTATATACTTGGACTTTGATTTAGCTTTCCAAGTATTAGTAGCCATATTATAAGTTCAACATTTGCAAAACAACCAGTTTTCATAACTTCATAACTCAGAATATTCTTATACGTTGTGTCCAAAAGGAAGAGGCATGCTGTCGCAAAAGGATTTGCGACCGAGACAGGGTTTCCGGATACTCCCAGCTCGTTGGCTATCTAGCTAGCTTTGTTTACCCCGATTGGTGCACAGTCCTTCAAGTGATGGCCTCACGCGTCATCTGCGTGCCATGAAGGCGTCGCTCTCTGACCAAATATGGTGTCCTATAGGATATACTATACCCCTAATGAAATAGTGAAGTTTTGTTACCTTCTAAGATCTCTGAGGAATAGAGACGAACGTGATTTGACTCGTTCAAACAATGTTTAGGGTGAGATTTTCACAGATTCCTTTGTTTGCAAATTGAACAAGTGGAAATACAAAATCGATTGTGCGTGATATATGAACCTTTTAAGGATATGAAAAATGATTTTATCTAACAAAATGACACTAAATGTTATCTCTGGGACCCTTTGGATGATAAATCAGAGCAAGATTTCAGAATGTAAGTGCACATTTCACCTTCAGAGGTGAATTTATCAAACTTTTTGCGTTGAAAAAAGTGTTTTGTTGTTAGGAGCTCTCCTCAAACAATAGCGTGACCTTTTTTGCAGTAATAGCTACATTGCAGTAATATTAACAAGAATTTAAGCTTTCAACCAATACGAGACACTTATATATACCGACATTTGTGGTTTCTCTAAAATCTGCGAACTCGACATAACGTGCTGCATGATTTACAACTGTCCTGTTAACGGGACACCTAGTATTGAGTAAAACATTTACCTGTGGAGAAGGATTTTGAGACCCGACCTGGGTTCAAACAGCATTTGTTATCTTTCAAACACTGACCGTTTGATCAGCATGGCTTCCAGTATCAGATGGGCAGAGTTTACATTTTTGGCACTATTGAAATGGTTCTATCGAGCTACAACTTGAAGCCAGGTCTAGTATGAGACAGAAGGCTTCCAATGAGGTCCTGACTAATTGTGTGGCCCACACAGGCTGCTGCAGGGTTTCCCCCTACAGCCCCAAGGGCAGTGAAGGGCATCACAGTGTGGGAGGGTTTATTGGCATTTCTTAGTGGGCAGTACTGGTTGTTCTGTTGCACACCATGCAAAACTCCAGCCAAGGCTAGAGTGGTGGAATATAACCTGTGCTCAAGTGTGGATTAGTGGATTTTATATGCCACGATAAATTCACAGTATGACTCACAGACTCTCTCTCTCTCTCTCGGTTTGTCTCGCTCTCTCTTCTCTTCTCCATATGGTTTGCAGCGTTTTCAAATTGTTAAGAGACACAACATGCATCTCTGCTCCACATCTAAAGGTCATGGTTAGCATGGTTAGCGGCGCTAGCCCACTCAGCTCCAAATAGCCTCCATCCAGCATGGCTGCATGGGGTTTACGGGGAAGGAGTGAATGAATACCAGCCCAGTCAGTCACCACTAATCATCGAGTGATGAGTCATTTAGGCCAAACTCATCTGTTGTGGCCAAGAGATCGGAGATCACACATCTGTACTCTTCTAAAGCCTCTAGAAAGAGCCGAGATACCAGACTGGCCTTTATGTATAAATGATTGGCTGATCGATCCTACCAGAGATAGTGTAGCTCTGATTCCACATGTTTGGTTCTCAAAATAACCTCCTGTACTGTAAACAAAAGTCATGTTAATCAAGTACATGCAGTGACAAGTTTAGTTACCCATGTCTCTGACTGACAGAGTAATGGAGATTCAGGTTTAATAAATGATGACTTAACCCAGAGTTAAGTAAATACTTATTGGATGTGTAGGTAACTAGGTAAGCCAGCATCCATCTAGTCGTAAACACAACACTACAAATCCCTTACTGTGACATAGCCTGTACTCCTCACCAATGGCTCTGTACCAACAGCCATTTAGATGCTAACATTATCTCTGTATGAACAGTGAGAGAGGTACAAGTATTTTTTCCATGCTAATGATCTTCAGAGGGTCTGATACATGCACACCCAGGCTGTGTCCCAAATTGCACTTTATTCTCTGTATAGTGCACTACTATGAGCCCTGGTCAAAAGTAGTGCACTGCATAAGGAATAGCGTACCATTTGGGGTGCAGCCCCAGCCATTAATTCCTCATGAGGTAATGTGCTGGGAGACGGTAATAGTTGGTGGAGACAGGCCTACGCAAGCCTAAACGTCCAACACACCGGCAACAAATAGGCCTTCACTAAAGTTTTGGCCCCTTTTACTGCAGTACGTCCAGTTCGACCCAGCTGTTGGATGACTGCGTTGACAGAGTGGGGACCTGTGAACCACTAAATGGTAAGGTGATGCAGGGGTGGCCCGCTGAAATGGAAACTGTGTGCTGGATAAACATTGACACAGGCTTGATGAGACCTCTAGCATCCGGCACACCGGCTGAGCAATATATTCCAATCACAAGTCGAGCTCGGAGCTCCCTGCCACTGTACTACAGTCAGTGCTGCTGCCTGCTGTGCTGACACTAACTTTTGGCACAAAGTCCCCCACTCATTTCAATTGAAATGGAGCGAAACGGTTAAATTGTAACGTTTAGTTTCGGCCACGCTTTGGCTGCTGCGGCTCACGTAGCAAAATAAGACCTTGAGGCAGTTGAAAAAAAGAGAAAGGGGAAAACAAAAAAGAAGAGAAGCCCTCTTCWTCAAATCTGTCTTTTTAAGTGAGAGAAGGTTAATCTGTGATAATTGTTTAATTGTAGAGAGGGGAAGAACTGGAGGCCATTTGGCTGCCAATGAGTGACAGACGATGTAATGGCAAGAGGGGCGTCATCAGGAGGGAGGCGAGTGAGTCACGGAAATTTGGAAAAGACACTTCTGATTGCATTAAAATAATTTGCAGCAACATATTTATTTCCCAGTCTTTAAGACACTTTATTAAAGATTAATTGTATGTAGCAGACTGCCTGCTTTGCTCATAATGTAGGTCAAATGTGTCCGTTTATTTTAGGTTGTTCACTAACTGTGAGCAGATACACATCTAGATGTGTATAAGAGACAGACTGTGAGGAGTGAGAGACACAGGAGGCTGCTGTGGGGAGGATGGCTCATAATAATGGCTGGAATTGAGTGAATGGAATGGTATCAAACACATGYAAYCCATGTGTTTGATGTGTTCAATACCATTTATTCCATTCCAGCCATAATTATGAGCCCTTCCTCCTCAATTAAGATGCCACCGGCAGCCTGGGGGGGAAGAGAGCTGTGGATGCCCCATGCTTTTCCCCTACTCCCCCTTTAGCTGACTAACTTGAAAGATTATTTATTTTGTTATTTAAGTGATTTCATTTTCATTTACAGCATAATGTTCTTTAGAGTGGAAACATGGCCCCTGATCTTGAGGTTGTGTCTTATTTGTTGCCTTTGAACATGTAATTTGGACAAGCCCTTCATGTCGAGTCGCTTAGCGGCATATTTCAGTTCCTCCAATATAGACAGTCCAAACCACAGGCATAGATTTAATCAGAGACATCGAGAGGAACAGCACAGAGTCACAGAGCTCAGTCATTCCATGACTACAAAGTCTGACTCATGACTCCTCAAATCACACTATGCCAGACATACTGACTGATAGAGCTACTGTAGTACCGTATGAGTCTATAAAATGGTGTACACATTCAATTATGCAAAATAAAAATAAAAATTGCCAATCTTAAATGACCGATCTAATTGGCCTGCGAAGGCAAAAAGCATTAGTTATGGAAAGAAAGTCTATAGACGCATGAGGGACTCCTTGGCGTGTTGAATGAGACGTTAAATCAGATCATGATATTCCCACTAAAACATGGAACACTTTAGTTGGTAGAATATCACACTGGAGACTAAGTGAATGGAAGGAAGCAAACAAAGAGAAAAGTTAAGCGGGGTAGCTTGTGTATCACATGTTTTCAGTCCACAGAGTATATCAGTGTCAAGTAGGGAATATTGCCTGTGTGACAAATACATTATATAGCCAACATGTACGGTGTCCATATAAGGACAGTCCTCTCATCATCATCTGTGTGTTACCAGCCAACCAGCCAGCCTCTCTAGCTGCCACTGATGAGAGATCAGTTCCAGATTAGCGTGGTCAGCCCAGTGCAGGGTAGAGAGGGAGCCAGATGTGTCAGGGGTCTATGATGAGTCTGTAGTAGTGAACCCAGCCAGGTAGAGCTCCSGTGTGTCCCAAATGGCACCCTATTTCCTTTAGGGGAGCGTGCTCAGTCCCCTCCTGTTCTCCCTGTTCACTCATGACTGCATGGCCAAGCATGACTCCAACACCATCATTAAGTTTGCCGACGACACATCAGTGGTAGGCCTGATCACCGACAACGATGAGACAGCCTAAAGGGAGGAGGTCAGAGACCTGGCAGTGTGGTGCCAGGTTACAACCTCTCCCTCAACGTGATCAAGACAAAGGAGATGATTGTGGACTACAGGAAAAAGAGGACTGAGCATGCCCCCATTCTCATTGACGGGTCTGTAGTGAAGCAGGTTGAGAGCTTGAAGTTCCTTTGCGTCCACATCACCAACAAACTATCATGGTCCAAATACACCAAGACAGTTGTGAAGAGGGCACGACAACGCCTATTCCCCCTCAGGAGACTGACTGGTTTCATCACCGCCTGGTATGGCAACTGCTCGGTCTCCGACCGCAAGGCACTACAGCGGGTAGTACGTACGGCCCAGTACATCACTGGGGCCACGCTTCCTGCTATCCACGACCTCTATACCAGGTGGTGTCAGAGGAAAGCCCAAAGAATTGCCAAAGACTCCAGCCACCCAAGTCATAGACTGTTTTCTCTGCTACTACACGGCAAGCGGTACGGATGTGCCAAGTCTGGGTCCAAAAGGCCTCTGAACAGCTTCTACCCCCAACTTTACCTCTACCTACATGTACATATTACCTCAATTACCTCGARTAACCAGTGCCCCCGCACATTGACTGTACCGGTACCCCTGTATACAGCCTCCACATTGACTCTGTACCGGTACCCCTGTATACAGCCTCCACATTGACTCTGTACCCCTCCAACATTGACTCTGTACCGGCTACCCCTGTTTATACAGCCTTCCACATTGACTCTGCTACCGGTACCCCTGTATACAGCCTCCACATGACTCTGTACCACTAATGGTGTGCACTACTTTGACAAAGGGCCAACAAACACAAAACATTTGTAAGACGTGTGTGAACATGGAATTGTTTGGTTGTGTGTGTTTGTCTGGTTCATTTAGTGTTAAGGATGGATCTTTAAATAAGGATTCTGGGTAGGAACTATGGACTCTCTCCTCTCTCTGTTCTACCCCGACTCTACTCACTGGGCTGTTTGACATGCCCAGTGCGGAACCAGAGCACCTGCCTGTTTAGTCTAATGTGCATTTAAGTGTAATCCATTCTGGCCTTTCATATGTCATTAAAAAAAGCAGAGGGGCTGAGTGATCTTGGATTATAGGCCACCACGGTCTGATCTATGCTGCCTCCTTCTGTTCCTTCAACCCCCCCAAAAAAGAAAATCTGTCTCTCTCTCAATTTCAATTCAATTTAAGGGCTTTATTTGCATAAAAATATATGTTAACATTGCCAAAGCAAGTGAAGTAGATAATAAACAAAAGTGAAATGAACATAAATTAACAGTGAACATTACACTCACAAAAGTTCCAAACGAATATAGACATTTCAAATGTCATATTATGTCTATATACAGTGTTGTAACGATGTGCAAATAGTTAAAGTACAAAAGGGACAATAAATAAACATAAATATGAGTTGTATTTACAATGGTATTTGTTCTTCACTGGTTGCCCTTTTCTTTTGGCAACAGGTCAGAAATCTTGCTGCTGTGATGGCACACTSTCCAGTAGATATGGGAGTTTATCAAAATTGGGTTTGTTTTCGAATTCTTTGTGGATCTGTGTAATCTGAGGGAAATATGTGTCTCGAATATGGTCATACATTGGGAAGGAGGTTAGGAAGTGCAGCTCAGTTTCCACCTCATTTTGTGGGCAGTGTGCACATAGCCTGTCTTCTCTTGAGAACCAGGTCTGCCTATGGTGGCCTTTCTCAATAGCAAGGCTATTATCACTGAGTCTGTACATAGTCAGAGCTTTCGTTAAGTTTGGGTCAGTCACAGTGGTCAGGTATTCTGCCACTGTGTACTCTCTGTTTAGGGCCAAATAGCTTTCTACTTTGCTCAGTTGTTTTGTTAATTCTTTCCAATGTGTCAAGTAATTGTGTTCTCTCTCTCTCCCTCTCTCCCTCCCTCCCTCCCTCCCCCAAAATGGGGTATATACAGTATATATTAGACAACCAGAAAGTCTTAAAAGGTATTAGAAAAAGATAAAAACACAATCATGTTAAAGTACAAACCCTACCAACTAATATCAACACATATTTAGTTTGAGAAATGATTTGCCTTCTGTAATTTCAAGAAACACTGCCTTGTAATTCCGTTGCCAACAACCTGCACACCTTTAAGATCTATTCTAATTTCTCTCCCTCATGAGGATAAGGAAAGATTAAAACTTGTAATTCTGTTTCCAAATTGGTAACGGAAATACCACAATTGAAATTGAAATGATAGTAGTCACAAACCACAGTTGTATCACCTGCTACTGTCCTCCCTTCCACTGGCATACCGACACTGGACGTCCATGGACGTTGACAAGTAGTCAACGTCAGTTCACCCTGGCTGGACCAAATCTAAACCAATCATAGACATCTATGTTTCACAAGTTTGGACAGCAGAGTACAGTGCAGTACAGAAGAGCACAGTACAGTACAGTACAGTACAGTAAAGATAAGTAGAGTACTATACAGTAGAGTTTAGTACAGTATAGTAGAGTCCAGTGTAATGTATTGTACTCTACTGTACTGAACATATCTACATTACTGAACTGTACTCTACTGTGATGTCCAAACTTGTGAAACATAGACGTCTATGATTGGTTGAGATTTGGTCTGGTCCGGAACAAACAAATGTGGTCTTTTTGGGGGGTGGAGCTCATTAAAAAAATGAATAATGCCCAAATATGAAAAATAAGGATGTTGCATATTTTTACCTTCGTGTACCTATTCATGATATGTCATTATGAAGATAATGATATTCATTTATGTTTAGCACAGATCAGGGACAAATGATGTACAACCCATTCTTTCTACAGACATCTTTGAATGTTAATCCAAAGCAATTTTTGGGGTTTTTGGAAAACATGGTTGCATAAAAAAACTAATGGAGATTTTTACCATAATTCTGATACCAAACTTTACAGTTTTTCCAGTAAATGTGGTTTTGTCAATTTTCCTGTGTAAATTGTTCAAAGTAGTTATTGTACATAGAGTAGAATGGTTTTTTAAAACTTTGAAATACACTGCTCAAAAAAATAAAGGGAACARTTAAACAACACAATGTAACTCCAAGTCAATCACACTTCTGTGAAATCAAACTGTCCACTTAGGAAGCAACACTGATTGACAATAAATTTCACATGCTGTTGTGTAAATGGAATAGACAACAGGTGGAAATTATAGGCAATTAGCAAGACACCCCCAATAAAGGAGTGGTTCTGCAGGTGGTGACCACAGACCACTTAGAACCCAATGATGTCAAGGCGCCACATGACAAGTAGTGAGGCATCCTGCGGTAAACAAATGACATGCATCTGGAACTTGTGTCAATGACAAGTCACACCACAACAAGATCAAAAGAGAGAGGAAAGGGATGGATGGAAACTATTTTTTCTCTTTCTTTGTGGATAAGAGAGGTACATGGCTGCCTAACATCTCTCCTCGAGCCTCAGACCATGCCAAATTATCTCAACTAAAGACAGCCAACCAGAGACTAGTGTTCCAAAGACAACACAATCAGCATTTGGTTTCCCTCTGACATCCTGTACCCTGATGGCCACCTAGCTCATCCCGTCCCTCTGGAAAGAGATGCTTATTCAAATGGTTTAATCACACAGACATGGAGGCTTTAAAGATGTGGTTGGTGTGGTTTTGTGTGTGTGTGTGTGTGTGTGTGTGTGTGTGTGTGTGTGTGTGTGTGTGTGTGTGTGTGTGCTGTGTGGTGTTGTGTGTGTGTGTGTGTGTGTGTGTGTGTGTGTGTGTGTGTGTGTGTGTGTGTGTGTGTGGTGTGTGTGTGTGT
>NC_036848.1:43158790-43161130 GCF_002910315.2 Salvelinus sp. IW2-2015
TGTGTGTGTGTGTGTGTGTGTGTGTGTGTGTGTGTGTGTGTGTGCGTGTGCATCTGCCTGCATGTGTGTGTTCCCACCTCGTAGCCAAGGCAGCGGTTGGAGGCCCAGGATTCCTGGCGCTGCCCACGTGTCTTCAGGGGGGTGTTGTGGCATGGCCAGTGACTAAAGGTGGGCCAAGACCCTCACAAGCAGCCACACACACACACAACGACTAAAGGTGGGCCAAGCCCCTCAGAACACAGCCCATATCTCCCAACCGGCAACCCACTGCCTACCCCAGCCAACACTCACAATCTGTTCCCATTACACTCCCACTACTCTCCCCGCCCCATATTTGATACCCAGCCTGTCTAAACTATACACATGTCTCATTCCCACTCAGCTAATATAACTCGGCCTCTACAAAACCACACAGAAAGAAAGCCCTCCTCTCCCTTGGCCTTGAGCTGTGATGAATTATGAAGCCAAGTCTGTCCAGCAGCTTTGAAGCAGCTCTCATCTCTTAGTACTTGGGCTTGTCATTGTCATGCCATTGAAGGCACCATGTGGAGCTTCATATTTAAAAACTCACATTTACAAGTGGCGGGAGTTTTATCAAAGGGCGCTGTATTAGAGTTGGGGTCTTTGTGGAGCCCTAAACTCGGTCCTCTGGACCTCAAGGGGTGTACTTCTTGGTTTTTACCCTAGCACTACACAGCTGATTCAAACAATCAACTAATTGATTATTTGCATCAGCTGTGTAGTACTAGGGTAAAAACCAAGAAGCACACCCCTTGAGGTCCCCAGGACCTAGTTTGGGAAACGCTGGTGTAGCCTATAGGGCATCTGCGTGAATGTCCTTGCTCTTCAAATCTCAAACGGATCTTGCCATGTTGTTGAAGCTGTCCCTTCATGGATCATCCACCGGGGGGGTGACACCAGAGAACTGGCTGAGTCCCAAATGGAACCCTATTCCATATATAGTGCACTACTATTGACCAGAGCCCTATGCAGGCCCTGGTCAAAATCACTGCACTATATATGGAATAGGATGCCGTTTGAGACGCATCCCTTGGTCATGGCAGGGCCATGCAGGGCCAGGGAGGCCAGGGAGAGCGGCAGCTGCTCTCTATAGTGGCCTGTAGCTTTGTGTCCATGCTACTCTTGGCTTTTGGCACGTGGTGTGTTTGCGTGGTGTGTGTGTGGTGTGTGTGTGTGTGTGTGTTGTGGTGGTGTGTGTGTGTGTGTGTGTGTGTGTGTGTGGTGTGTGTGTGTGTGTGTGTGTGTGTGTGTGTGTGTGTGTTGTGTGTGTGTGTGTGTGTGTGTGTGTGTGTGTGTGTGTGTGTGTGTGTGTGTGTGTGTGTGTGTGTGTGTGTGTGTGTGGTGTAGGCCTCTAGCCACAGCATGGTATTGATGGCTGTTTTATTCAGTTAGACTGCCCACTAATGGCTGGGCACATAGAAACCAGAGGAGCCAACCTCCTGCAGCCCAACACCTGGCACCACAAATACTGACACACACACACCTTGACTTCACAAACACTCCTTCCTTTGCTTGCCAGCCCATAGTAGTTAGTTGATAAATATATTGATTTCATTGCTCAGTGATAGGAGCAGTCCGAGACCCCAGTACAGATAAGCTAATTTTTATTTCAAACATAATGGACAGGGACAATATATTTCATCTGACATGCTTAGCTAACAGGCTTTAATACGACGCTCTGTTCTGTTTAGTCGTTAGTGGTGTTAGCCTTCCTGCACGTAGAAACCACATAATATGTATTTGCCTTCTGTGGAGGGGATGGCATAGTAGACTCCAAGAACAACACATACCAGGACAGAAGAGAGGGGGAGTTCTAACAGACTATTGAGTAATGAAGGTCAAACATGGTGAAAGGGCTAGCAAGTCCTAGTCAGGGAAGACTCACACACGATGTTTGAGTTTAAAACACATGCTGCCACCCAGTCCGGCTCCTGCCTGCTCAGCGCTGGGTCACGCTGAAATCCGTCCCCTCTTCAGACGCTTTCATTAGACCCCTGAATGATCATTAATCAAAGCAGCCCTCTCTGGACTAAGATCTGTTGAGAAACAACTGGGAGAGAACTTCAAATCAAATCAAAAGTTTTGACACATGCTTCATAGACAACAGGTATAGACTAACAGTGAATGCTTAATTACGGGCTCTTCCCAACAATGCAGAGAGAGAAAATGTTTGAAATAATAGAAAATAATAACAAAGGAATAATACACAATGAGCAAAGTTCAGGGCTTTGTAATGTCCACCTCCAATACCTTGACGTTGTTGTCCTTAAGCCATTTAGCCACAATTTGGAAGTATGCTTGGGGTCATTGTCCATTTGG
>NC_036848.1:43164220-43169996 GCF_002910315.2 Salvelinus sp. IW2-2015
GCGCTGGATTGCCCTATTTTTATTTTCAAACATAATGGACAAGGACATATATTTCATCTGACATGCTTAGCTAACAGGCTTTAATACGACCAGCTCTGTTCTGTTTAAGTCGTTAGTGGCTGTTTAGCCTTCCTGCCGTAGAAACACATAATATGTATTTGCCTTGCTGTGGAGGGGATGGCATAGTAGACTCCAAGAACAACACATACCAGGACAGAAGAGAGGGGGAGTTCTAACAGACTAATGAGTAACTGCAGGTCAAACATGTGAAAGGGCTAGCAAGTCCTAGTCAGGCAAGACTCACACACGATGTTTGAGTTAAAACACATGCTGCCACCCAGTCCGGCTCCTGCCTGCTGCAGCGCTGGGTCACGCTGAAATCCGTCCCCTCTTCAGACGCTTTCATTAGACCCTGAATGATCATAATCAAAGCAGCCCTCTCTGGACAAGATCTGTTGAGAAACAACTGGGAGAGAACTTCAAATCAAATCAAAAGTTTTGACACATGTCTTCATAGACAACAGGTATAGACTAACAGTGAATGCTTAATACGGGCTCTTCCCAACAATGCAGAGAGAGAAAATGTTGGAATATATAGAAAAATAATAACAAAAGGAATAATACACAATGAGCAAAGTTCAGGGCTTTGTAATGTCCACTCCAATACCTTGACGTTGTTGCCTTAAGCCATTTAGCCACAACTTTGGAAGTATGCTTGGGGTCATTGTCCATTTGGAAGACCCATTTGAGACCAAACTTAAATTTGGGGAGTGGTTGAAAACCACTGTCATGCTCAAAGTAGATGTCCTAACCGACTTGCCAAAACTATAGTTTGTTAACAAGAAATTTGTGGAGTGGTTGAAAAACAATGACTCCAACCTAAGTGTATGTAAACTTCCGCTCAGAAAAAGGCCAGACCAGGCATTCAACCCACCATTAACCCCTCAGCTGGACTCTCAGATATGCAGTTGAAGTCAGAAGTTTTACATACACTTAGGTGGAGTCATTAAAACTCGTTTTTCAACCACTCCACAAATGTCTTGTTAACAAACTAGAGTTTTGGCAAGTCGGTAAGGACATCTACTTTGGGCATGAAACAAGTAATTTTTCCAACAATTGTTTTACAGACATCAGTCAGGAAGACATCAAATGGGTCTTCCAAATGGACAATGACCCAAGCATACTTCCAAAATTGTGTCAAAATGGCTTAAGGACAACAAAGTCAAGGTATTGGAGTGGAGCCTCGGTTTTTCTAATGACTGCCTTGCATGGTTCACCAACTACTTTGCAGACAGAGCTCAGTGTGTCAAATCGGAGGGCATGCTGTCCGGTCCTCTGGCAGTCTCTATGGGGGTACCTCAGGGTTCAATTCTCGGGCCGACTCTTTTCTCTGTATATATCAATGATGTTGCTCTTGCTGCGGGCGATTCCCTGATCCACCTCTACGCAGACGACACCATTCTGTATACTTCTAGCCCTTCCTTGGACATTGTGCTATCTAACCTCCAAACGAGCTTCAATGCCAACAACACTCCTTCCGTGGCCTCCAACTGCTCTAAACGCCTATAAAACCCAATGCACGCTTTTCAACCTGTCGCTGCCTGCACCTGCACGCCTGACTAGCATCACACCCTGGACGGTTCCGACCTAGAATATGTGGACATCTATAAGTACCTAGGTGTCTGGCTAGACTGCAAACTCTCTTTCCAGACTCATATCAAACATCTCCAATCCAAAATCAAATCTAGTCGGCTTTCTATTTCGCAACAAAGCCTCCTTCACTCACGCCGCAAAACTTACCCTAGTAAAACTGACTATCCTACCGATCCCGACTTCGCGATGTCATCTACAAAATAGCTTCCAATACTCTACTCAGCAAACTGGATTCAGTTTATCACAGTGCCATCCGTTTTGTTACTAAAGCACCTTATACGACCCCACCACTGCGACCTGTATGCCCTAGTCGGCTGGCCCTCGCTACATGTTCGTCGTCAGACCCCACTGGCTCCAGGTCATCTACAAGGCTATGCTAGGTAAAGTGCCGCCTTATCTCAGTTCACTGGTCACGAGATGCTACACCCACCCGTAGCACGCGCTCCAGCAGGTGTATATCACTGATCATCCCTAAAGCCAAAACCTCATTTGGCCGCCTTTTCCTTCCAGTTCTCTGCTGCCTGCGACTGGAACGAATTGCAAAAAATCTCTGAAGTTGGAGACTTTTATCTCCCTCAACAACTTTAAACATCTGCTATCGAGCAGCTAACCGATCACTGCAGCTGTACATAGTCCACGTATATAGCCCACCCAATTTAACTACCTCACCCCCATACTGCTTTTATTTATTTACTTTTCTGCTCTTTTGCACACCCAGTATCTCTACTTGCACATGATCATCTGATGATTATCACTCCAGTGTTAATCTGCTAAATGTAATTATTCGATTTATTGCCTACCTCCCATGCCTTTTGCACCACATTGTATATAGATTCTCTTTTTTCTACCATGTTATTGACTTGTTTATGTTTTACTCCATGTGTAACTCTTGTTTGTTGTCTGTTCACACTGCTATGCTTTATCTTGGCCAGGTCGCAGTTGCAAATGAGAACTTGTTCTCAACTAGCCTACCTGGTTAATAAAGGTAAATAAAAAAAAATAAAAAAGAAGTAAAAATTGTCTCTACTATTATTCTGACATTTCACATTCTTAAAATAAAGTGGTGATCCTAACTGACCTAAGACAGGGACTTTTTACTAGGATTGAATGTCAGGAATTGTGAAAAACTGAGTTTAAATGTATTTGGCTAAGGTGTATGTAAACTTCCGACTTCAARTGTACACGGGGTCACAGTACTGAGTCGATGTTCAGGGGTACAAGGTAATTGAGGTAGATATGTAAATATAGGTAGGGATAAAGTGACTAGGCAACTGGATAGATGATAAGCAGTAGCAGCAAAAAGGGTGAATGCAGATAGTCCGGGTAGCTATTGGTTAACTCTTTAACAGGCTTATGGCTTTTTAAATTATATGAACAAAAAATATTCAATTTTATTTGGAACGGCAAGCCAGACAAAATTAAAAGGGCCTATTTATATAACAAATATGAATTCGGAGGGCAGAAATTATCAAATGTTAAAGCATTAGACCMCTCACTAATGAAATCAGTCATACAGAAGTTAAACTTAAATCCAAACCGGTTCTCTAGTAAATTGGTAGGAATGTCTCATCCTATGTTCAAGAATGGCCTTTTTCCCTTTATTCAGATTACACCTGCTCACTTTCGCTTGTTTGAAAAGGAAATAATCTCCAAACTATCATTATATTTTAAACAAGCCTTAGAAAGTTGGTTGCAATTTCAGTTTAATCCACCTGAAAATATTGTGGTTAAACTCAAATATGCTAATTGATAAAAATAAATGCATTTTTCMAAGAAAGAATTAAAATAAAAAAGGTATAATTTTAGTGAATGATTTCCTAAATAGGACTGGTGGAGTTATGTCACACATGCAGACATATGGAAATGTCTGCTCTACCCAAAATTACAACCAATTAATTGCAGCATTACCACAAAAATGGAAGAGGCAAGTAGAAGGGGMAAAAAGTAAGGAACTTGTATGTCGGCCCTGTATTAAAGAACATAAATGGTTAAAGAAAAGTGTGATAAATAAAAACATATACGAATTTCATTTAAGGACCAAAAAACTGACAGCTGTGCCATATAAATTGCTAAATAGTTGGGTAGAGATTTTCGATGTACCTATTCCATGGCACATGGTTTATGAATTGTTACGCAAAACAACACCGGATTCAAAACACAGGTCCAGGAATGGCTTAAGAATTGCAACATTTSCCTAGAACTAACGCTGCAGATAGCAATAATGGATGATTTGAAAAGCCATAGTCAATCAATCAATAWTATAATAATTATTTTAGCAAAAAAATATTTTTTAAATTTTCAATCTGTAGAAGCTATGAGAATAGAAAGGTTCATTACTTATGTGAAGCATCACAGCACAGTTGGAAAATATATGGCAAATAGAAATCCAAAATGGATGATGTTGAGAGATAGATGGGAGGGGTTGAATGGAGCTGAAGGGTGGGACTAATAACAAGATAACCAATGTAAACATATGGGGTCTGTAAAATGTATATAGGTTCAGAAATTTMGTGAAATAGCACAGTTACAAATAGATATCAAACTGGATGGACATCAGAAATAGAGGAAGGACTAAAAACAAACAAAATATAACTATTGTAAAATAGATTGTGTCTGTAAAATGTGTATAAGATGTATACACTGAAGGTAGAAGCCTAAGTGTTTATTAGTTTACTCCAATTGGGGGAAGGGTGGTAGGGTTTGCAGGGAAAAATAAAGGTATATTCTTTAAAAAGTATGTATATCTATATAGGTATGTGTACAGTATGTATATATTCTACACAAAAATTGCACATGATTGGATGCTACTCTGCAATCAAAGTATCAACCCCACTGGAGGTCGTGGATTTGGACGCTTCAACTCAATAATAAGTGTAGAAACCATTATAAGACCACTACCAGGCTAGAATCACTTACAACCTTTATATCATCATGTCCTTAAAACAAGTCAAATGAGGTCGCAGTAGGGTGTGCTGGCCTCACGTGCCTGTATGCCTCTACAACGCCTGCATGCTCCTAGAGGTGGGGATGGTCTCCTGAGGGATCTCCTCCCAGACCTGGACTAAAGCATCCGCCAACTCCTGGACAGTCTGTGGTGCAACGGTGCGTTGGTGGATGGAGCGAACATGATGTCCCAGATGTGCTCAATTGGATTCAGGTCTGGGGAACGGCGGGCCAGTCCATAGCATCAATGCCTTCCTCTTGCAGGAACTGCTGACACACTCCAGCCACATGAGGTCTAGCATTGTTTGCATTAGGAGGAACCCAGGGCAACCGCACCAGCATATGTACCAAAGGGGTCTGAGGATCTCATCTCGGTACCTAATGGCAGTCAGGCTACCTCTGGCGAGCAATGGAGGGCTGTGCGGCCCCCCAAAGAAATGCCACCCACACCATGACTGACCCACCGCCAAACCGGTCATGCTGGAGGATGTTGCAGGCAGCAGAAACGTTCTCCCACGGCGTCTCCAGACTCTGTCACGTCTGTCACACGTGTCTCAGTGTGAACCGCTTTCATCTGTGAAGAGCACAGGGCGCCAGTGGGCGAATTTGCCAATCTTGGTGTTCTCTGGGCAAATGCCAAACGTCCTGCACGGTGTTGGGCTGTAAGCACAACCCCCACCTGTGGATGTCGGGCCCTCATACCACCTCCTCATGGAGTCTGTTTCTGACCGTTTGAGGCAAGACCATGCACATTTGTGGCCTGCTGGAGGTCATTTTTGCAGGGCTCTGGCAGTGCTCCTCCTGCTCCTCCTTGCACAAAGGCGGAGGTAGCGGTCCTGCTGCTGGGTGGTTGCCCTCCTAACGGCTCCTCCAAGTCTCCTGATGTACTGGCCTGTCTCCTGGTAGCGCCTCCATGCTCTGGACACTACGCTGAACGAGACACAGCAAACTTCTTGCCACAGCTCGCATTGATGTGCCATCCTGGATGATGCGCTGCACTACCTGAGCCACTTGTGTGGGGTTTCTGATAGACCACGTCTCATGCTTATCCGTGACTGAGAGTGGAACAGGGACACCGCAGGACAGCCATTCGAAATAATGTGACGAACAACAACATCACCCACGGAAGCATATGGACACTGGAGAGAAGGTGTCTGTGCTCAGCCCAAACATGCAGAAC
>NC_036848.1:43170021-43250785 GCF_002910315.2 Salvelinus sp. IW2-2015
TGTGTATGATTTATGATTGATGTATATGGATATACACTGCTCAAAAAAATAAAGGAACACTAAAATAACACATCCAGATCTGAATGAATGAAAATTTCTTATTAAATACTTTTTTCTTACATAGTTGAATGTGCTGACAACAAAATCACACAAAAAAATGATCAATGAAATCAAATGTATCAACCCATGGAGGTCTGGATTTGGAGTCACACTCAAAATTAAAGTGGAAACCACACTACAGGCTGAATCCACCTTTGATGTAATGTCCTTAAAAACAAGTCCAAAATGAGGCTAAGTAGTGTGTGTGGCCTCCACGTGCCGTATGACCTCCTACAACGCCCGCGGCATGCTCCTGATGAGGTGGCGGATGGTCTCCTGAGGATCTCCTCCCAGACCTGGACTAAAGCATCCGCCAAACTCCTGGACAGTCTGTGGTGCAACGTGGGCGTTGGTGGATGGAGCGAGACATGATGTCCCAGATGTGCTCAATTGGATTCAGGTCTGGGGAACGGGCGGGCCACATCCATAGCATCAATGCCTTCCTCTTGCAGGAACTGCTGACACACTCCAGCCACATGAGGTTAGCATTGTCTTGCATTAGGAGGAACCCAGGGCAACCGCACCAGCATATGGTCACAAGGGGTCTGAGGATCTCATCTCGGTACCTAAGGCAGGTCAGGCTACCTCTGGCGAGCACATGGAGGGCTGTGCGGCCCCCCAAAGAAATGCCAACCCACACCATGACGACCCACGCCAAACCGGTCATGCTGGAGGATGTTGCAGGCAGCAGAACTTCTCCACGGCGTCTCCAGACTCTGTCACGTCTGTCACACGTGCTCAGTGTGAACCTGCTTCATCTGTGAAGAGCACAGGGCGCCAGTGGGCGAATTTGCCAATCTTGGTGTTCTCTGGGCAAATGCAAACGTCCTGCACGGTGTTGGGCTGTAAGCACAACCCCCACCTGTGGATGTCGGGGCCTCATACCACCCTCATGGAGTCTGTTTCTGACCGTTTGAGCAACACATGCACATTTGTGGCCTGCTGGAGGTCATTTTGCAGGGCTCTGGCAGTGCTCCTCCTGCTCCTCCTTGCACAAAGGCGGAGTACGGTCCTGCGCTGGGTGGTTGCCCTCCTAAGGCCTCCTCCAAGTCTCCTGATGTACTGGCCTGTCTCCTGGTAGCGCCTCCATGCTCTGGACACTACGCTGACAGACACAGCAAACCTTCTTGCCACAGCTCGCATTGATGTGCCATCCTGGATGAAGCTGCACTACCTCGAGCCACGTGTGGGGTTGTAGACACCGTCCATGCACCACTAGAGTGAAAGACCGCCAGCATTCAAAAGTGAACAAAACATCAGCCAGGAAGATAGGAACTTGAGAAGTGGTCTGTGGTCCACCCACCTGCAGAAACCACTCCTTATATTGGTGGTCTGCTAAATGCCTATAATTCTCCACCTGTTGTCTATTCCATTTGCACAACAGCATGTGAAATTTATTGTCAATCAGTGTTGCTATTGTCAATCAAGTGGACAGTTTGATTTCACAGAAGTGTGATTGACTTGGAGTTACATTGTGGTTTTTAAGTGTTCCTTTAGTTTTTTGAGCAGGTTGTATATATTACCCCCAAAAATATGGGGGATTGGAAATGATGCAGAGCAAATTACATTGATTGGGAAGGGGGTGGATGTTTAGGGTCCTGTTTGTTCCAGACTGGTGCAGATCGGGGTAGGGCTGCTTGCAGGGGCGGTAAGTTAGAAGGTCATGTGTGTTGGTTATACTGCAGGGACGTGGTGCGTCTCGTGCCCAGCCAGAAACACGGCAGTGGAAACATGGTGAGAATGATCGACATACGGACCGGTGTGCGATTTGGGAATGTGCACACGGAGAGAGTGATGGACTCCACACGACAGAGAACGATGGGAGCGGGGTACGATACGTTTACCAAAGGGTAATTTGAGATTGCTACTAATAGCACCTTTCTCTTAGTCTAGTCGAGGAGCAGGGGTGGAACGTAAGGGGGGATGTGAAGGGTGTGTGGGGGTGTGAGTGGGAGCGCGAGTCATGGGCTCGTTAACGATCGATAGACCCAGGGCGGGTAGTGCTGTGGTATTGTGATCGAGGGGGGGGCCTAGGCACATGTTCAACGTGCGTGGCAGATGTGGGACGAGGATATTAAAGCAGGATGCTCAAGAGTAGACATGTCATCAGTCGAGTTTCAGGAGGGAATCACAGGCGGGCTAGCGTTATCCAAATTGTCACCTCTGATTTCTACTGCCGGATGAGTGGCAGAACATGCTGTTTGTGAGTTGAGGGTGCGGAGGGTCCGTCATTTGAAGGGGATATAGGTGAGAGCACAGTTGTGGGCGAGGCGTCGAGCAGACCTTAGTAGAGTGATCCTAGTTTGTGGCACTTGGGGTCGGGGGGATGGGGTGAGGGGGAGGAGTGTGCAGTTGACTCTGTACAGGGGGTAGGTTGGACTGAAAATGCTTTATGCCTTAAGTTTGGTACGAACATTTGAGCAAACACTCTTCTATCGCAGGAGGGGCGTGACATGGTGACGGAGGGGGGGAGCAGATTGGGGGGGGCGGTTAGGGGGATGGCGTGAGTGCTCAAGGGGTCGGGGGGGGACGGGACAAGTTTTTTCACCTAGGTCAGGCCCAGGGGATTCAAACCGCAGGCAGGAGAGCCTTCAGTTACTTGGTACCGCAGGACGTGGCGTTAACCGCGGAGGGGGGTAGGGTTACCTGGCACGCTTGTTGACAGGAAGTGGGAGCAGAATGACCTCGTGCTAAAGCATGGCTCTACATGGTGTCGCGAGGACGATGCAATCTCTTCAAGAAGTAGGGTGGAAAAGGAATAGAAATTGGCAGTCGATGGGTTGTAATAAGGACAGGTGTCAGTATTTACGCGTTACAGTGAGTACACCTTATGAATGGTGACCACGCATTCAGTCATGCTGGTCTTACAAGCCTTCAGAATGAAAGGTATTTGTTCTGTGAACTCTGACGATAAGCTGTGTGAGGACTCCTTTATTGGGGGTGTCTTGCTAAATGCCTATAATTTCCACCTGTTGTCTATTCCATTTGCACAACAGCATGTGAAATTTATTGTCAATCAGTGTTGCTATTGTCAATCAGTGGACAGTTTGATTTCACAGAAGTGTGATTGACTTGGAGTTACATTGTGTTGTTTAAGTGTTCCCTTTATTTTTTTGAGCAGTGTATATATTTACCCCCAAAATATATGGGGGATTGGAAATGATGCAGACAATTACATTGATGGAAGGGGTGGATGTTTAGGGTCCTGTTTGTTCCAGACTTGGTGCATCGGTACTGCTTGCAGTGCGTTAAGTTAGAAGCTTGTGTTGTTTTACTGCAGGGATGTCTCTGCGTGCCCACAGAAACACAGAAAACATGAATACACATACACGTGCATTTGCATGTGCACACATGAACTCACACACAAAAACCTACGTACAACTGTTTACCAAATGTATTTAATTGTACTAAATAGCACCTTTTCTTATCAGTCAAGCAGTGAAGAAAGTAAGGTGTGGGGTGTAGTTCCTATCTGCTCTGAACATCAAACCAGCGTATCTGTTTTGACAGGCCTGGCACATTTCAAACTCCATGGCGAAATATTAAAGCAGACTGCTCAAATAGACATTATAGTCAGTCAGAGGAACACAGGGGCTACTTTCCAAATTTCACTCTATTCTCTGCACAGTGCACTACTTTTGATGAGGTCCCATAAGGGAATAGGGAGCCATTTGGGACGTCGACAGAGCGGTGATCTAGTTTTCCTGGCAGCAGTGAGATTGCATGACTCTACAGTTTATGAAATGCTTATCTTAATTTACAACATTTAGCAAACACTCTTATCCAGAGCGACTTACAGGAGCAATTAGGGTTAGGTGCTTTGCTCAAGGGCACGGACAGATTTTTCACCTAGTCAGCCCAGAGATTRAAACCAGCAACCTTTCAGTTACTGGCCCAACGGTCTTAACCGCTAGGTTACCTGGCACSCTTTACAATAGCATAATGGCCTCACAAAGCTTCGACATCTCCATACATCAATCTCTTCAAAGYAGGAAGGGGAAAGGAAAGAAATGCATCATTGTAATAAGACAGGWGTCTATACCGTACAGTGAGTACACCTATGATGCTGACACTCATGCAGTCATGCTGTTCAACTTCAAATAKATTTTGTTCTGTGAACTCTGACGTAAGCTGTGGACCCACCAATTATGTGCCAGACCCGATTTAGTGATTTTCTCCAACACACCAGCCCAACACATGTTAAATTGTCAATTAAAACTTTTATGCRCCAATGACGGCTTGAGCCACAAATCATCAGCTCCATCTTTAATTCATTCTGGCCCAGTTTTCAAAATATTTAAAGATTCACACCAGTACAGGCGATCTCAATGTCAATACACAGACATTGAAGTCTCTTCACCTGCAGTCATTTGGGCTATTTTTTAAACCTTTATTTAACTACGCAAGACAGTTATGAACAAATTATTATTTACAATGACGGCCTACACCGACCAAACCCAGACGATGCTGGGCCAATTGGGCACCGCCCAATCACAGCCAGTTGTGATCAAACCAGGGTGTCTGTAGTGACACCTCTAGCACAGTGACTTAGACCCCTGGCCAACTCAGGAGCCCAAGCAAATTTGTCCTCTAAGCAAATGCAGTTCCATCATTGTGTTACAGAGAGAAGTGTGTCCATGCTACTCTTGGCTTTGGCACCGTGGTGTGTTTGCGTGGTGTGTGTGTGTGTGTGTGTGCGCGCATGCACGCATTGGACTGACTGCAGGTACAAACTCCAAACTCACTGAGCCAGGAGCTTTGAGCTTTGGAGAGAGATGAGAGTGGGCCAGGTGAAAGGTCCAAAGAACGTCAGAGTCAGTTAGAGAGAACACACCACATCAATCCAGAGGATCTCCAGTTTTCAGAGATGCACCTCATTTAACCACACCACCATGTTTCACTCTACCATGGGCTCCATGACAACACACGCAACAGGAGCCATACAGTACACACACTCACACAGATGATGAAACGCAATCAGTACAATCACTGTGTAGTAGGGCAGCAGGTAGCCAAGCGGTTAGYGCATTGGACCATTAACTGACAGGTTGCTAGTTCGAGTCCCAAAACTGAAAATAAATCTGCTGATGTGCCGTTGAGCAAGGCACGTAGTCTTAATTGCTCCATGATAGCAATTGATAATCATTATTATTTAGATATAAACATTTTAAAATTCACATTAACACACAGTGTATAGTACACACACACAGTGCCCCCCTCCATTTGTGTTTGCATGGAAAAGATTTTCGATCTATTAAAACCCTTGAAAATGGAAACACACATGAAACTCACAACTATGACCAATACGATCTCTTTAAATAAAAAAGAGAAGGCCATGCATGCTTCTTGGCGCTGTGGGCCAGAGGAAAAGAAAGGAGACCACATTCCACATTAAGAATTCACCAGAGAACCCATATCCATCCTTTATATTCTCCAACCATTAAAAGCTGAATGGGAAATAAATTCCAGAAGCTTTTGAAAAGGAATGTTCGAAGGAAGCCAAAGTTGAAAAGAATAACCAATAGTACCATTTGAAACATTCTCTTTTATCCATCAGAATAAATAGCATCTTTATCATGATATACATTTGAGATTTGAAAGAACACGCACACATTCTCTAAGGAACTGTTTAAGGCTCCCGTGGTGCATTCCTCACCTTTCAGCCCTCACTGGAATACCAGAGGAAATCTGTCTCCTATCACCAAACCTGACCCCACTCAACTCTGGACCCTGTACCCATATGTGGTATTCTAGCGTTTATAGAATATCCCCAACCAATGGACTTATCCAATAGAGTAACAAAATGGATGACCTTAGGTGAAGCTAGGGTTAGGGTTGATGGTTAGGGTTGAACCGGGATGTAGACATGAAGCTAGGGTTAAGGTTAGGGTTTATACTAGGGTTGGGATTGAACCAAGATGTAGACATGAAGCTAGGGTTAGGGTTGATGGTTAGGGTTGAACCGGGATGTAGACATGAAGCTAGGGTTAAGGTTAGGGTTTAGGCTAGGGTTGGGATTGAACCAAGATGTAGACATGAAGCTAGGGTTAGGGTTGAACCGGGATGTGGACATGAAGCTCTGGTTAGGGTTGAGGCGAGGGTTGGGTTTGAACCAGGATGTGGACATGAAGCTTGGGTTAGGGTTGAGGCTAGGGTTGGGATTGTACCAGGATGTAGATATGAAGCTTGGGTTAGGGTTGAGGCTAGGGTTGGGATTGAACCATGATGTGGACATGAAGCTAGGGTTTAAGGTTAGGTTTGAGCTAGGGTTGGGGATTGTACCAGGATGTAGATGAAGCTTGGGTTAGGTTGAGGCTAGGGTTGGATTGAACCATGATGTGGACATGAAGCTAGGGTGGGTTGGAGGCTAGGGTGGGATTGAACGAGATGTACATGAATGCTTTTGGTTTAGGGTTGAAGGCTAGGGTTGAGGTTGAACCAGGATGTAGACATGAAGCCAGGGTTAGGGTTGAGGTTGAACCAGGATGTAGACATGAAGCCAGGGTTAGGGTTGGGATTGAACCAGGATGTAGACATGAAGCCAGGGTTAGGGTTGAGGTTGAACCAGGATGTAGACATGAAGCCAGGGTTAGGATTGGGATTGAACCAGGATGTAGACATGAAGCCAGAGTTAGAGTTGGGATTGAGCCAGGATGTAGACATGAAGCCAGGGTTAGAGTTGGGATTAAGCCAGGATGTAGACATGAAGCCAGGGTTAGGGTTAGGATTGAGGCTAGGGTTGGGATTTAATCAGGATGTGGACATGAAGCTAGGGTTAGGGTAACTGTTACTAAACCTAAAGATCAAGGGTATGTGTGCAATTTGACCAAATGCATCCCACCCCGGCCACACCACATAAATACTCTCTCAGTACGATGGAAAGGGACAGAAAGGAAAAGTTGGTTCCAAAGATTGCAGTTCCTTTGATTTAGGATAGTCAACTGTAGCGTGCACTGAAATATTCCAATTCACACTGAGGAAAACATAATGCAAACCAGCCATGGTATATGGCAGTGGCTCAATGCAGTGTTACAGAATGCATCCAAAATGGCAAAAGTAGTGCACTATATTTGCAATAGGTTGAAATTATAGACCCTTATAGACACTGAAATGGCAACCTATTGCCAATATAGTGCACTACTTTTATTATTTAACATATTAAAAACATTTAGTGCACTATAGGGAATGGGGTGCCATTTTGGACACTGCTTCAGTCTCAGATGTTGTCACGTTCCTGACCTGTTTTCTCTTATTTTTGTATGTGTTTAGTTGGTCAGGGCGTGAGTTGGGGTGGGCATTCTATGTTATGTGTTTCTATGTTGGTTTAAATGGGTTGCCTGATATGGTTCTTAATTAGAGGCAGGTGTTTGACATTTCCTCTGATTGAGAACCATATTAAGGTAGGATGTTCTCACTGTTTGTTTGTGGGTGATTGTATCTCGTGTCTGTATGTCTACCACACGGGACTGTTTCGTTTTGTCATTCGTGTATGTAGTCTGTTCCTGTTCGTGCGTTCTTCGTGTCTATGTTGTACGTTTGTAGCTTGTGTGTGCACTTACGTCTTTAGCTTCACGATCGTTTGTTGTTTTGGTTTCAGTTTGTTAAAGTGTTCGTTGCGTGTTTTTCCTTTTCTCTAAAATAAAAGAGAATGTATTTTGCACACGCTGCGCCTTGGTCCACTCTCTCTCAGCAAGACGATCATGACAGATGTACGTGTGCGGAGGATAGTTGCCACAGCCAAGAGAGAGCTGTATGTCTGTTGAAGCCAGAGGTTGACATGGAGATGTTGGGGAGAGATTCTGTGAAGCATCAKTGAGTGTGTTAAATTAACAATGAAAGTGTGGACCCATATAGACACTAGAAAGTGTTGAATTAAGACACTGCTTGGTGTAAAGCCTTAATTCCCAGAGTGCCTTGCCCTTTAAGTGAATTGTAGATTTACCCATTACTGTTAGTAACAGAGGCACGGTTGTTGCACTCATCCATTTTCAGTCCTATAAACTTCAAGTGAGATCCTGAGCGAATGTTATCATTAAAATAATAAAATACGTATTTATAAGGCCTTATTCTGAGGGCCTACACTCTAAACATAACATGTATCTCTGTTTTGTTGAATTAACATTCATCGGTGTAAAATAACCCGCAGTGTTGGTGTTGATAACCAGAGTTGAACCAAAACCACACCCGTCATATTTCCCAGTATGCTCTATTACAGGTTATTTTTAAGAATGGTTTATTCTTTTTTTATTTATTTAACTAGGCAAGTCAGTGAAGAACAKATTCTTATTTATAATGACGGCCTACCGGTGAACGGTGGGTTAACTGCCTTGTTCAGTGGGAGAACGACAGATTTTTACCTTGTCAGCTCTGGGATTAAATCCAGCAACCTTTCGGTTACTGGCCCAACGTTCTTACCACTAGGCTACCTGCAGCCCCAAATTAATGAATGTTATGCTTCTGAAATATAAAGGACATACATTTTCTAAACTAATCCAATATGTTACTTTGGATTTATTGCACCTGTTATTGAAATGATTGTTCGAGTTTAGATGTCTTAGGTAGTTTCATATTTCAGTCTTCCCAACCCTGGCAGTCAATCTGAATTCAGGTTGCGGGTCATAAAACATCCGAAGGCTGGATATCTGCATGCCGGCTGGATTGCAAAAGCAATTATACATCACTTTGCAAACCAGCATAATGTGTTCATTTAACCATGAAGTAGATTTTTATTCACTTTTTTTCTGGGTTGACCAAGGATCTGTTTTTTTTCTGTGTAATCAATAGACCAGCATCAATAGACCAACCTTTTTCTTTTTAAAAAACAACCCAACTAAGTGACCCAATGCCTGCAAACAAGCAGTTGGGTCATCCAAACAGCCCAGTATCCTTTAGAGTGTAAGCCACATGTGTCAAACTCATTAAAAAGAAACAGAAATGAGCTAAGCACAGGCAAAATCTAAGCGGAAAACCTGGTTCAGTCTACTTTCCACCAGACACTGGGAGATTAATTCACCTTTCAGCAGGACAATAACCTAAAACACAAGGCCAAATCGACACTGGAGTTGCTTACCAAGAAGACAATGAATGTTCCTGAGTGGCCGAGTTATAGTTTTGACTTAAATCTACTTGAAAGTCTATGGCAAGACCTGAAAATGTTGTCAAGCAATGATCAACAACCAATGCGACAGAGCTTGAAGCATTTTAAAAAGAATAATGGGCAAATGTGGCACAATCCAGGTGTGCAAAGCTCCCAGAAAGACTCACAGCTGTATTCGCTGCCAAAGGTGCTTCTACAAAGTATTTATTTAGGGATGTGAATACTTATGTACGTTTTTCAATAAATTATGAACAATTTCTAAAAACATGTTTCATATTTTCATTATGGGGTAGTGAATTCATGCTGTAACACAATTTTTGGGGGAACAAGTCAGGGGCATGAATACTTCCTAAAGGCACTGTATTGTGTTAAATAGTAATAATTGAATGATAACATATTCACTTAGGATTTGACTTGGTGAAATCCATTAGACTGAAAATTAACATATGCGACAACCATGTTTCTGTCGCTAACAAATTCAGTCATGGGTGGTAACTCTACATTTCATTTGAAAGGCAAGGCATTCTGGAAAATATGCAAATAAAGCTTTACTCTAAGCAGTGTGTTAATTTCAGTCTTAATTTAACACTGGGGAATTTGCTGTGTGGTGAACTATGGGCATGGGAGTGGACTCCACACAATCCATCACTGTGTGTGTGTAGAACATATACAAAATAACTCTGTTGCCAGAGTGGGACCAAATGGTATCTGTGGCAGAGTTATATTTACATTTTTACAGTGTATGTTGTTGTGGCAGGTAGTGAAGGGTGAGGTCTTGTGATGTGTTCCCTGTGAACCATAATGGCCCCTATCCCCCAGGGGCCACTGAAAAGGAGCCTAATGATCTCTGGGACCAGATGAGACTCGCACCCCAACCTCCAGTGTCTCAGACAGTGCATGCACGCCCACAACACACCACACACACTAGATGAAACACACTCTATGATACACCCACTGAATGGTACAAAAACAGACTGCAAGCATTTTCCAAGTACTATCAACTTGTTCCAATACGATGCTCTGCAAAAACACTTCAGTGTTGTGTTGCCTATAAGAGGCGGCGATAATACAGTGTTAGACTTGGCTCATGAAATGCATTGAGCCCCATTCATTCCATCTGAATATGTTATTACAGTATGTATTGATGGCTTTGGTTAGATACTCCCTGATGAGCCATTGGCACATTGGCAGAGGGCTCTATAGTCTCTGATATCCAGTATGGTAAGAGTGTGCGGTGAAGAGGGGTTAGTGATGTGAGATGGACAGTTTGAGGTGGCAGGATAGTGGATAGATACTGAAAAGGCACTTGGTCTGCTCATCCCATCAACATGATGTCACTGCATCCATCATCATGCTACACACACACACACAGACACACACCACAGACACAGACACACACACACACACACACACACACACACACACACACACACACACACACACACACACACACACACACACACACACACTTACCCATGCAGGCACGCACACACACAAACCCATTTGACCACATACTTTCATTACAATCAGGCTTTCATAGCATTTGTCTGATGACAAAGCCAGACAGAGGAACAGACAGTAGCTCTTCAGTTTTCCTCAATGACAGGAGATGAGAAAGACGAGGGTCACTGAAGAAGGGTGATATCCAAACCAAAATAAATCTGCCGATGCATAGGTAACACTACTCCAAAGACTGTGTATGAGTACTTATTCACTATAATCTACTACTTATCTAACGTTACAGAGAAAGAAGGTAATGATATCAGAATGTCCATTCTCAGGCCATAAAGAACCTGCTGACATTCTTTCTATTTCACAGTGTAAAGGGAGAAGGTGTGGGCTGGAGCTTCTACCTGCCATAAAGTGTCCTCCTTCTCGGTCTTTTCCTTTCTCTCTCCTCGTCTCTCGTCTCTCTCTCTTCCTATCCCTCTGTGTATCTCATAATGTGATTAATAACTCTAAAGGGAGCAAGCCTCCTCTTCTTCCTCAAACAGCTCCAAACCCAAACAAGAGGTAGATTTATAGATACCCCAGCAGGGAGAGAGAGATTTCAGTGGAGGAGTAGAATGGAGGAGAAGAGATTACTTTACTCGACAGTGATGTAGAAATTAGACAAAGAGGTCTGGTTTTGAAGTTTCACCCTGAAATGTACTTTAGATTTGAGGAGATGTCTGATATGCCATGTCTCCCCATCTCTTCTGTATGAAGTAATACGAAGTCTTCACAGACGGGGCTGTTTGGCCACATGGATACGGATTGAGTCCAGCAACGTATGATTCATAACTAGGGCCAGGAGGAGATTTTCCTGACTAGCAAAAACTACAAGCCTCACAAAAGTCTTAGCTACACATGCCAAATGTTGCCTCAGCAGTAAGAGTCTTAAATAAATAACAGGAGTGCTGCATGATAAAAGGCATCGAGAGCAAAGCAACACAATGTTGAACGTGTGAAACACTTAGCAGGGCCAAAGATGGTCAAGCCTCTCCCTATACTAGTCTCACCTACAACATGCCTTTTGTATGGCAACACTTCTCCTTCAAAGACATAGTAACCCCCAGTGAGGTGAAGTGAGGTGAGAGAGAGAGAGAGATTAAGGACACAGGGGGAGGATAAAGGGGTAAAGGGGATATATGAAATTAAATTATAGTGGGAGGAAGGCAACCTAACACAATGAGTCAATTTGGAGGAACATGGTGAGAAAGACAGGGCACTGTACACAAGTCAGCATTCAACGTCCATCCATGTCTGAGGATGTCAGAAGATGACGTGGAAACCGGCCACTAGAGGCAACAGTGAGTGCTGTTACCTTCAAGTAGGCTTTGGTTTTGCTAGGACATTGTGGATTTGCATGGTGGATGGGTGTAAGCGTCTGCCTCAAGCTGAAAAGATTCCATGTTCAAATCCAGCTATAGAAGATTTTTGTTTAAAGCCTATCCCAAAKCTTAACCATTCGGAGGTTGGTTAACCTTTCTAGGACACACGTTCCACTAGCGGAACCCCTCGACAACATTCCACTGAAAAGGCAGCACAGGAAATTCTAAAATATTTTTTAGAAATATGTAACTTTCACACATTAACAAGTCCAATACAGCAAATGAAAGATAAACATCTTGTTAATCTACCCATCATTTCCGATTTATAAAATGCTTTACAGCGAAAACACAACATATGATTATGTTAGATCACCGCCAAGTCCAAAAAACACACAGCCATTTTCCCAGCCAAAGATAGGAGTCACAAAAAACAGAAATAGAGATAAAATGAATCAACCTTTGATGATCTTCATCAGATGACACTCATAGGACATCATGTTACACAATACATGTATGTTTTGTTCAATAATGTGCATATTTATATCCAGAAATCTCAGTTTACATTGGCGCCATGTTCAGAAATGCCTCCAAAATATCCGGAAAAATTGCAGAGAGCCACATCAAATAACAGAAATACTCATCATAAACTTTGATGAAAGATACATGTTTTACATATAATTAAAGATACACTTGTTCTTAATGCAACCGCTGTGTCAGATTTCAAAAAAACTTTACAGAAAAAGCAAACTATGCAATAATCTGAGATGGCGCTCAGATAGAAARAAAATTTCTCCGCCATGTTGGAGTCAACAGAAATACGAAATTACATTATAAATATTCCCTTACCGTTGATGATCTTCATCAGAATGCACTCCCAGGAATCCTAGTTCCACAATAAATTGTTGTTTTGTTCGATAATGACCATTATTTCTTTTGTTAGCACGTTTAGTACACATYTCCAAACGCTCGTGCAGGTCCAGGCGAACGTCGGACGAAAACTTCAAAAAGTTATATTACAGGTCGAATAAACTTGTCAAACTAAGTATAGAATCAATCTTTAGGATGTTGTTATCATAAATATTCAATAACGTTCCAACCGGAGAATTCCTCGATATCATGTGGAATGCGCATGTCCAGGACCTGGCTCTCTGCCAGACCACTGACTCATTCCCCTCTCATCCGGCTCCACATCACAGTAGAAGCTTTATTCAAGGTTCTACAGACTGTTGACGTCTAGTGGAAGCCGTAGGAAGTGCAAACAGATCCATATCCCACTGGGAATTCAATAGGCGATGAGTTGAAAATCGACCAACCTCAGATATCCCACTTCCTGGTTGGATTTTCTCAGGTTTTCGCCTGCCARATGAGTTCTGTTATACTCACAGACATCATTCAAACAGTTTTAGAAACTTCAGAGTGTTTTCTATCCAATAGAAATAATAATATGCATATATTAGCATCTGGGACAGAGTAGGAGGTAGTTCACTCTGGGCACGCTAATCATCCAAAGTGAAAATGCTGCCCCCTATCCCTAATTAATGCCTAACCTTAAGAGTGGGAGGTGCGTTAAGAGGGGCGTTATGAGGTGGATTATGGCTGAGTGTATAAGCAGTGGGGAACAGAGACTGATAATGTGACTTGAGAGAAATTACCAATAAGACATAATGGAAGGATTTAGAGAGGTTGAGCAGAGGAGGACTATTGCTGGCTAAGAACCACTGCGAGCTGTTCTGAGGGAGCGGGTGGGAACATTAGAAAGCTTTTAGCCTTCCTTCGTCAGCAGCACACCAGTGTATCTGAGACAAAGCTGTTGACATCACTACTCTTACATCACAACAGGGCTAGAACAGACTTCCAGATGCAGACATGCAGACCTTCCTTCCTGTGGACACCAGCTCGTCGAACATCTCATTCCAAAATCATGGGCATTAATATGGAGTTGGTCCCCCTTTGCTGCTATTAAAGCCTCCACTCTTCTGGGAAGGCTTTCCACAGATGTTGGAACATTGCTGCATGGACTTGCTTCCATTCAGCGACAACAGCATTAGTGAGGTCGGGCACTGATGTTGAGCGATTAGGCCTGGCTCGCAGTCCGCCTTCCAATTCATCCAGAGGTCAGGGCTCTGTGCAGGCCAGTCAAGTTCTTCCACACCAATCTCGACAAACCATTTTTGTATGGACCTCATTTTGTGCACAGTGGCATTGTCATGCTGAAACAGGAAAGGGCCTTCCCTAAACTGTTGCCACAAAGTTGGAAGCACAGAATCGTCTAGAATGTCATTGTATGCTGTAGCATTAAGATTTCCCTTCAACGGAACTAAGGGAGCTATCCCTAACCATGTAAAACAGCCCCAGACCATTATTCCTCCTCCACCAAACTTCACAGTTGGAACTATGTATTGGGACAGGTAATGTTCTCCTGGKAACCGCCAAACCTGCTTGTGTGCTGCTGCTCGGCCAAGGAAACCCATTTAATGATGCTCTTGATGTTTCCTGTGCTGACGTTGCTTCCAGAGGCAGTTTGGAACTCGGTAGTGAGTGTTGCAACCGAGGACAGACGATTTTTACACGCTACGCACTACAGCTTGTGTTGCCTACCACTTCACAGCTGAGCCATTGTTACTCCTAAACCTTTCCACTTCAAAATAACAGCACTTACAGGTAACCGGGGCAGATCTAGCAGGGCAGAAATTTGACGAATTGACTTGTTGGGAAGGTGGCATCCTATCACAGTGCCACATTGAAATTTACTGAGCTCTTCAGTAAGGCCATTCAACTGCCAATGTTTGTCTATTGAGATTGCATGGCTGTGTGCTCAATGTTATACATGGTGTGACTGAAATAACCTAATCCACTAATTTGAAGGCATATCCACATACTTTTGGACATGTAGTGTAGGTACTCTACTGCTGCTCTTTATCTCGTCTCTCATTTCCTCCCACCCTCTCCGGCTCTCTCCCTCTCCATCCCTCCCTATTCTCCTTCCTACTTCCCTCCCACTCCCCCCTCTCCCCTGTCCCTACCTCTCCCTCTCCCTCCTCGTCTTCAGGCGTGTCTAGGCCTTGTTGCAGCGAGGGGATGAACACACTTTGTGATAGTGATGTTAACCCTGTGACAGCTGCTAATATGATGATTATCATGGAAAAACATCTGTACTACTGTATGGGTATGTAGTATGGACCAATACACTTGCTCTGGGCCCACAGCCAGACACCGCTCTACTTACAGTACTGTACAGTACGTCCAAGGAAAGAGACAGTCCATGGAGGAAACCTTCTGGATTGTTGATGTGTGGTAGGAATGTGTTGTTGATGTGTGGTAGGAATGTGTTGTTGATGTGTGGTAGGAATGTGTTGTTTATGTGTGGTAGGAAGACAGACTGTGTCCCAAATGGCACCCTTTTCCCTTTAAATCTAGACGTATTCCTACAGTCTCTACTCTAACAGCCTTGAAAAATGGACTCCATCTCTCTGGGATGTGCTGTTGACACAATTACATAAAACAGGAATGCTAAAAGTGTACCGAGCATTCATCTTCGTTTGACCCAGCTCTGCCGTTCTCTCAGCTGATGAAAAAATCTCCCTCTGTCCTTCTCTGTGCCCATTGTACCACAACCAATGACGTTTTTCCTTCCTGTTCTCCTGGAACCTGGAGCTACTATTTCCTGCCTCCCTTATCTCCATGATAAGACTCCAGCCTCGGTGCCTCCTGCCTCCCTGCCCCTACCTACCTCCATACAGGGCCGGTGCCAGAAAGAGGCATTTGATTTCCATAGGGGGCACGTTTATTTCACGGGGCTTCCTATGAATGCATGCGCTTGCTTTTCTTTAATGGATGTTATAGTAAAGACCATAGGTGGCATAAACCAAGTTTTAGGAAGCGTACAATTTATCCTACCATTTCTACCGATCTGCATGCAAGTTATGATTTTCATATGCACATTTTGGTCGAATGAAATAATGAATAATCACGCATAATCGTGAATAATCATGTTTCCGTTTCTCAAAATCATTGCCACCTGGTTAATCATACAAATCTGAATTAAAATGATACATCTAAAAGTTCAAATTCAACTAATGGAGAGCACCAGCTTCTACCATATGGACACATTGATACACCGTGATCCATTGGTCGCTAAATAAATGAGTGCATGGAACTAAGAGATAGCCTATAACTTCCGTCATCAACTAAGTAAAATACATAGGCGTAAAGCCGACAAATTCAAACGGTAGTACATTTTTTACATATTCTGATGAAAATTCCAGTTCTTTCAGTCGCATTCATTTCTCTACCCCGCCTATCTGTCTCCCTTTCTATCTGTCTTGACTTGAGCTAGTGAAGTGTAACATTGTATGAAATCAATCAACTGGGTCCTGCCAAAGCTGTTGCTAGTGAACTTGCAACATTGTATCAACTAGCCTATTCTGGGGCCCCAGGGATTCCCTAGCCAGTGAGCCTGGGACAGACATCTGTTTATGTGCAAGGGAAAAGTGTTTAGGTATTTTCCACTGTATATAGGCTATGGGATCATCAGATCATGATATTTTGCCCTTTCCCACCGAGGCTTGGGAGAGTGTTGGAAAATATACTGTGAGGATGTATTATCATTCACAATGGAGGCTGAACTTCTTCGATGTAAGGTCCCCTATTTTGGGGACCTGGGTGATTCTGGTACCGGTTCCAAACAACATGTTCTCTTATACAGTTATTATTGAGACTGTGTGACTTATGACGTMAAATCTGAAACCACTTGAAGCTGGGATGTCCCTCCATTTAATTCGCTCTTCCGACTTTCCTTCAACTCCTGGCTTAACCCGAAATTGAAGCCACTGATTAAGCACATGCCTGCAATTGTTACATCGTGGCGCAGCAGGGGTGAGTGGCAGCACATTCAGAGACCGATTTATAGCCATTCATCTAAAATAATGAATAGATTTTAAACAACAAACACCTTCTGTTTGTCATAGATGGACAATATTAATATGAGATGAAAGGCAAAACTAGAGCTATGTGAGACTTTCACGGCGATGGGGTCAAACATTTTGATCAAGAGAGGCCTTTATATTAAGGCACATTTTCTAAACATACAAATATGTATTTTACAGTGATAAGGAAGGTGAAATCTTATAATTAGTTTTATCATTTGATGATGCTATATTTATAAAGCATGTACGTGATTTCAAGCCTTATTCATACAGTTTTGTTGAAATATTTCAGATTTTCATCATATTTGTACTGTGTACTTGAGCTTGTGTCCTCAAAAGTGACTACACCTAAGCAATGTATTACTAGTTTTATCAGAAAGGTGAGATGTTAAACTTTKTTTGAGTATGCAGCATTACTAGTTACTGTTTATGGCCCTGTCATGAGAAATAATTACATTTGGGGATTAGGTAGATTACATTTAGTTACATTTAACTGGTTAAAAAACAGACTTTGTTGACTTGCTGTGTGAGGTGAAGAGGTGAGGTGACTGGTGACTGAGAAGCTCAGCGTATTAGTGGTGGACGTGGTTAAGTTAAGTTGAGTTAAGACAAACAGAAATCAGACATCCCCCCAAAAATTGCACTTTCCTACATTTGGGCACAGTAGGGCAGGTAGGCTACTTCTATGCATGCTCAGGCACGCACTCCCTCAACATTATCAGGACACAGAAACCAGACACATGTTCATTGCTCACATGGAGCACTTCAAACAAAAGACAATGAAAAAATTTACAAAACTCTTAAATGATGGTTATGAAATAAAACAGAACTTGTTTTCTCACAAGTATAGTAGTGTCACGGTTGTCGTCGGTGGAAGAAGGAGAGGACCAAAGCGCAGCGTAGCTAGTGTTCATCTTGATTTTAATAGATAAAACTGAACATGAACACAAAAACAATAAACGTGAACAAACCGAAACAGTCCCGTGTGGCACAAACACTGACACAGGAAACACACGAACAGGAACAATCACCCACAAACCAACAGTGAAAACAGGCTACCTTAATATGGTTCCCAATAAGAGACAATGCAAAACACCTGCCTCTGATTGAGAACCATATCAGGTCAAATGACAAACCTCAACACAGAAACACATAACATAGACAGCCCACCCCAACTCACACCCTGACCATACTAACTAAAGACAAAAACAAAGGAAAATAAAGGTCAGAACGTGACAAGTAGGTTGTGAACTCTGCAAACAACGTTTCCACTCCGAGAATGAGAAAGTAAATTGCTGCAAATTAATACATGCATTAACATAAATTAATGTGACTACATTACAGGGATTAACGGTACATGTACTAAGCCTACTTGTGACATACAGTCGTATGAAAAAGTTTGGGCACCCCTCTGAGGCTGCATAATAATTTACTCTGTCGTCACAGAAAATGATCACAGTGGCATGCCATTCATTTTCTAATAAAAGCTGAGTACTGGGGTATTGTCCAGACAAAGATGTTTAGTGTAGCAATATTAAGTTGTATGAAATTAAATCAGATGTGAGAAATAGGATATGCAAAAATGTGGGCACCCTTGTCATTCTGTTGATTTGAATACCTGTAACTACTTAGCACTGATTAATTGGAACACACAATTGGTTTGGTGAGCTCATTAAGCCTTGAACTTCATAGACAAGTGCATCCAATCATGAGAAAAGGTATTTAAGGTGGCCAATTGCAAGTTGTTGTTCTCTTGGCCTCAAAACAACTCTCAAATGACCTGAAAACAAAGATTGTTCAACATTATGGTTTAGAGGAAGGCTACAAAAAGCTATTGCAGAGATTTAAGCTGTCAGTGTCCACTGTGAGGAACATAGTGAGGAAATGGAAGACCACAGGCACAGTTCTTGTTAAGGCCAGAAGTGGCAGGCCAAGTAAAATATCGGAGAGGCAAAGGCGAAAGATGGTGAGAACGGTCAAAAACAGCCCACAGACCACCTCCAAAGACCTACAACATCATCTTGCTGCAGATGGTGTCACTGTGCATCGTTCAACAATTCAGCACACAAGGAGAAGCTGTATGGGAGAGTGATGCGGAAGAAGCCTTTTCTGCACACACGCCACAAACGGAGTCGCTTGAGGTATGTAAACGCACATTTGGACAAGCCAGCTTCATTTTGGAATAAGGTGCTGTGGACTGATGAAACAAAGATTGAGTTATTTGGTCATAACAAGGGACGTTATGCATGGCGACAAAAGAACACAGCGTTCCAAGAAAAACACTTGCTACCCACAGTAAAATTTGGTGGGGGTTCCATCATGCTGTGGGGCTGTGTGGCCAGTGCCGGTACTGGGAATCTTGTTAAAGTTGAGGGTCGCATGGATTCCACTCAATATCAGCAGATTCTTGGGAATAATGTTGAAGAATCAGTCACAAAGTTGAAGTTACGCCGGCGCTGGACATTTCAACAAGACAACGACCCAAAACACTGCTCAAAATCTACCCGGGCATTTATGCAGAGGAACAAGTACCATGTTCTGGAATGGCCATCCCAGTCCCCAGACCTGAATATCATTGAGAATCTGTGGGATGATTTGAAGCGGGCTGTCCATGCTCGGCAACCATCAAACCTAACTGAACTGGAGATGTTTTGTAAGGAGGAATGGTCCGAAATACCTTCATCCAGAATCCAGACACTCATTAGAGGCTATGGGAAGCATCTAGAGGCTGTTATTTTAGCAAAAGGAGGCTCTAACAAATATGGATGTGATTTTTTTCTATTGGGGTGCCCAAATTTATGCACCTGTCTAATTTTGTTTTGATGCATATTGCACATTTTCGGTTAATCCAATAAACCTAATTTCACTACTGAAATATTACTGTGTCCATCAGTTATTTGATAGATCAAAATGAAATTGCTGATCCAAACACCCAATTATTTATAAATGGAAATCATGGAAATTGTCAGGGGTGCCCAAACTTTTTCATACGACTGTATGTAATGGGCAATTGACACAAATAAACAAAGGGCAACATTTCACACAATGTTACAATGAATGTGCAAGAATTGGCGAGAGATAGCTGAGTGCATTCTGGAGAGCTGAATGGATCTATTCTGGAGAGAGAGAGAATTTTGTCCAGACAGCGTCATATAAATGATCTACACATACTGAGACTGCGAGGTGCTTTTTCGCTCGCGCCAATGCTTTATCTAAGATTGGTGCATCTTTCTGTCGTTGCGMGTCTCTGTCCAATAAATTATCAATATGTCAATACTTTATTTGGACGGGCAAGGAGGTACAGTAGGAGGCCTGCCCATAACACTGGCCCTGCCTCCGTGGTCCTCTGGGACTCTGGGAAAGACAGAGTACCCTCTTCCTCTGCCACTCCAGACTTATCTGCCTTCTCTTCCTCCCAGCAGCGTAGCCCAATTCAAGGCCAGCCAGGTGTTCCTCCCKATTGGGCATGCCAGCTACACTATCTCTCTGTCCCCCCCTTTATGTTGCCCAGCCAAGATCACCTCATAGGAAACCTCATGGACTCAAGCTCTATGTGAGAGCATCATTTTGATATCACATGCTAAGACTCTGGACCTCTCATGGAGAACAATGCTGTTAATTGAATAGAGTGCTAACAAATAACGGGACCGTCTGCCCTTAATCATCAGCATCTACCAGGCTAAACCTTCACAGCACACAGCAGCCAACGACCAAGTTAAGCACTCCTTTGAACAGAGCCTGAGGGGAGCATAGGTGTAACTAGCTGTACCAGACAGAATGAGCTATTGCAGAGTCAGTAAAAACGCATCAATATGGCCACAAGCCCTCCTGCATTGCAGTGTTGGAAAACTTAGAAGGTGCCTTTTTCAGACTATGTGTKTGTCCCAAATGGCACCCTATTCCCTATATGGTGCAATACCTTTGACAAGAGCCCTATGGGCCCTCATGAAAATAAGTGCACTATATAGGGAATAGGGTGCCATTTGTGATTCCGCCTTCCGGTCTTTTTCTTACTCTTTAATTTAGTTACAAAGAACTGCACTAAATCTAACTTTAATCAGAAGAAGTGCTGAATATTCAATTTGGGGTATGGTGATTATTTATCTAGTGTGTTAATAATGATTGGCCCCCTGGAGTGACTATCGGTGATTAGGTATGAAGAAAAGGTTCATTAGCGATCATAAGCAACGTTAGTCTTAGGGGCAAAACATGTTTTTGAGGGCGGTAGTGTGAAGTCAGCGTTTTACCAAAGGTAACCATGGGGTATGGCATCATGAAACATGGAGGGTTTTGAGGGAGAGAGTGAGGGAAAGAGGGGGTTGAGAGTATGGGGGGGAAGAAAAAGTGAGAGAGAAAGAGAGAAAGAGAGAGAGAGAGAGAGAGAGAGAGGTGGGGGACAGAGGTAGACAGGGAGAAAGAACGAGAGAGCGAGAGAAAGAGGGAGAGATGGAGAGAGAGCATAAGGACTAGACCATATACAGATGTTTGAATGGGGTAGTAGTAGGCAGTCCCCCAGGCTACAGTTTTTAGGATTTCCACACACAATCCATCCACTTGACAGGTGTGGCATATCAAGAAGCTGATTAATGTTTTTTTTACTAATCGATCGTCTGTGCCCAAATTATGCACTCTGGTGTATTTTGAACATTGAGTGCAGGCTCCTGTGGTTGGATAAAAAAAATGTATAATAAAGAAAGAAAAAATGTTTGGCCTCTTAGGGTTGGACCCAGCCCCTGACTCACAAAATTGACCAGTCACATTTATTTATTATGCAGTTTTTTATTTGTATTTTATTAATCAGTTACCCAATCAAGGCAGGGCCTCCCAGTAACCCACGTGGGCCCCATACCTCCTCTCATCCCCTATCTGTGTCACGATCGTGTGGAGGAGAGACGGACCAAAACGCAGCATGTGGAAAATAAGCCATCTTCTTTTATTATAACGACGAAGATGAACATGAAACGAAACACTTATACAAACTATACAAAAACAACAAACGACCGTGAAGCTACAAACGCAAGTGCACACACAAACTACTTACGTTCAACATAGACAATTCCCCACAAACAGCTAAAGCCTATGGTTGCCTTAAAATTATGGCTCCCAATCAGAGACAAAATAACCAGCTGTCTCTAATTGAGACCCAATTCAGGCAACCATAGACTTTCCTAGATACCTAACTCAACCATAGACACAGCTAGACTACTATACTAAACATAAACCCAACTACTCTAATAAACCCCCTAAACCTTACAACCACCCTAGACACTACAAAAAACACATACATTCCCCATGTCACACCCTGACCTAACTAAAATAATTAAGAAAACAAAGAATACCAAGGCCAGGGCGTGACAATCTGACAATTAGCTGAGCGGTAGCAGGCTGTCTACACTCACTGAGAGCGGGTTACTAAATCCTCCTGTGGTTGGCAGTTGCTCTAAATATATATCTATATATATTGTATTTCAATGATCATTATATATTTTTTTATGATTTGTTTTGCTGCCTCTTGGTACGGACCTGGGTCCAGGGCTACCGCCCCGGTAAGCCCCTGCATTAATCCAGCACTGAGCCTATAGCTTCAGCAGGAGGAGTATTGTCCATCCTATCCGTCTCTATTCACTACATGGGCCATTTACTCCCTCTTAACCCCCCTGGATCCTGTATGCGTTTCCATCCCACTGTATGCTAGCCGGTACACAGCTAAATATACCGCAACACGATGTCAGCCGGAAAGGAATACACTGCTGTTTCAACCTGTGTTTACTTTGCTGCCGATCGCATTTCGGCTCTGTGGTTGAATGAAACATAAACCTGAGAAATACATCATAGTAAAAGACCATGGCGACGGCCGGCTGGTGTGCATATGTTAAGAAATACACTTTTAATCCGTGTGTGTGTGTGTGTGTGTGTGTGTGTGTGTTGGTGTGTGTGTGTGTGTGTGTGTGTGTGTGTGTGTGTGTGTGTGTGTGTGTGTGTGTGTGCGTGCGTGCGTGCGTGCGTGCGTGCGTGCGCTGTGCGTGCGTGCGTGCGTGCGTGCGTGCGCGTGCGTGCGTGCGTGCGTGTGTGTGTGTGTGTGTGGCTATAACAGCCTCCACTCTTCTGGGAAGGTTTTCCACCAGATGTTGGAGCATTGCTGTGGGGACTTGCATCCATTCAGTCACAAGAGCATAGTGAGGTCGGGCACTGATGTTGGGAGATTAAGCCTGGCTCACAGTCGGTGTTCCAATTCATCCCAAAGGTGTTCAGTGGAGTTGAGGTCAGGGCTCTGTGCAGGCCAGTCAAGTTCTTCCACACTGATCTTGACAAACCATTTCTGTATGGACCTCGCTTTGTGCATGGGGGAATTGTCATGCTGAAATGAGAAAGGGCCTTCCCCAAACTGTTGCCACAAAGTTGGAAGCACAGAATCGTATAGAATGACATTGTATGCTGTAGGGTTAAGCTTTCCCTTCAATGGAACTAAGCGGCCTAGCCAGACACCATGAAAAACAGCCCCAGACCATTATTCTAGACTGCCATTTAATGAAGCTCACGATGAACAGTTATTGTGCTGACGTAGCTTCCAGAGGCAGTTTGGAACTCGGTAGTGAGTGTTGCAACCGAGGACAGGCGTTTTTTACACGCTACGTGCTTCAGCACTCGGTGGTCCTGTACTCTGAGCTTGTGTGGCCTACCACTTCCCGTCTGAGCCGTTGTTGCTGCTAGATGATTCTACTTCACAATAACAGCACTTACAGTTGACTTGGGCAGCTCTAGCAGGGCAGACATTTGACCAACTGACTTGTTGGAAAGGTGGCATCCTACGACGATGCCACATTAAAAGTAACTGAGCTCTTCAGTAAGGCAATTCTACTGCCAATGTTTGTCTATAGAGATTGCATGGCTGTGTTTGATTTTATACAACTGTCAGCAATAACTGTGGCTGAAATAGCTGAATCCACTAATTTGAAAGGGTGTCCACAAACTTTGTATACTGTATATAGTGTACATCACAGACATGTGACTGCAATGGAAACTTGTGTGCTTGGAAACACTGGCCAGTTTAGGTCATGTTGTGGGATAGAATGCAAAGCACACACACAAAAGGAGGAAAGGAAACAGATGAATTCCTAGCCTAGGCTGGTTCCTTTTTCCATCTACCAGATGATTTGTATTTTGTTATTGTTATTGTTTGTTGCATTGCCATGAGTTCCAGTCCGTCTAAATGTATTCGACCAATGACCATATCACTTGACAAAGAACCGGAGGTAAGATTAGTTTTTTATGGTTGGAGTTCTGAGCCATAAAAAAAGAAGGAAACCCAAGACATTTCACTGGCATTCCATGGCATTTTTACGACGTGCACACAGGGCAGCAGCAGGAACTACGTTCACGGACGGTAACCATTGGGAAAGCAGAACGAATGCCATTGCAAATGGGAGATGGGCCAAAGAGAGAACGGCCATAGCATGAAGCGGAGGATTTTCTCTTCAAATCATGCGCTTCGTTTTCTTGCCCAAAATGTGGTTTATGCCCAGTTTGTGTTCGTTTTTCCAAGAAGAACATTTTATTATTAGTTTTTATTCAGAAAAGCTGAGGAGTTAGCAAAAGGAAAGTTTCTGATCCTTTTGGGTTAGATTGTTCGATTGAGTTCGATTGTTTTGATATCTGTCCCCACATCTGCCTGAGTATTTATACACAGTTACTGAGGAGGTGTGATGTCTAACAGAGGAGCTGGAGAGGAGTTGGAGAGGAGATGGAGAGAGAGAGGGGAGGTGGGAAGAGGTAGAGAGAGGGGCGTTACAATGATTTAAAGGGTGGCGGAGGTGGGCGGGGCTGTAGGGGTGAGAGGGAGGCCCCCTCTGACACCTTACACAGTTTGATTGACAGGTGCAGACAGGGAGCCCGGCAACAAGTGGACTGCAGTTACTTCAGCTGCAGAGAGAGATGGGAAAGAAAAATACTCTGCTGTGACAAATCATAGGGCCCTGGCAGTTCAAAGAAATGACATCCATGAAAGAGAATGGGTGTGTGTGTGTGTGTTGTGGTGTGCGTGCGTGCGTGCGTGTGTGTTGTGTGTGTGTGTGTGGTGTGTGTGTGTGTGTGTGTGGTGTGTGGTGTGTGTGTGTGTGTGTGTGTGTGTGTGTGTGTGTGTGTGTGTGTGTGTGGTGTGTGTTGTGTGTGTTGTGTGCGTGCCTGTTGTGTGTGTTCCGTGGGTGGGGTGTTTAGAACTTAAGAAGTGCTGTGACAGACACAGACAGTGATCTATAGGAGAGAAGTTGGGGGTAGAATCTACGGGGTAGACATTTATTCATTATGGTCACAATGCATGTTACTAAGGCAAAGGGAAGATTAAACAGCTTGGGAGCTTTCAATTCTACTAGCCCAATTAGAGGGTCCAGACACTGAAGATGGCAAACTGGGTCCGACAGAAAAAATACAGGGGTTTTGTCATGGTAAACATTCGTGGCCAGCCATCTCCATACCATATCTCTGTCCAACTGCACAATATTCTCTATATATGCCCTACTTGGTAGTACACTATAGAGGGAATATGATGCCATTTGAACAGAGATCATACCATGTGTTATTTTCTCCTCCTTAAAAAGAATCTGTTTTTTCTAACTACTTCACCGTAATATATCTGTTGGCTGTCATACCGTAAATAATGTTCTATTGCATTATAATCTAGAATGTGCTAGAGGGTATAATAAGATGATTTTGTTCTCACTCTCTTGTGTCTTGAGGAAAAAATAACACTGTGTTTCCCTGGAATTAAAGAATAGGCTAATTAACCGACATGTGCAGACGTTCATTTGTCTCTGATATAAATCATAAAACATCACAACAACACTTGAGCTGAAAAGCTGAGCACTTTTACACCGCAGACGTCTAAGCCGATAAGAAAAAAATATCTAACAATGCACAGAGAAATGAGAATTAGACTTCCATTTATCCAGACAGTAAGTTTGGATTAGGTTTACCCCAGTGTTTTGTTAGGATGGAGCGGGTCGATCCAGTTACCAAACCACAAATAATCACTTCATAGGAGAGAGGGCCCAGAGAGAAGCCGGAGAGAAGCCAGAGAGGGCCGTGGCCAGGGGAGCTAGGGGAGCCAAGCCCCCCCAACAGGGGGGACAACTGAGCAAGGGGGCGATGGGGGGGACACACCAGGAGGGCTCTCCTATTCCAGCTCAAACACAGACTATTTAAGAAAGAAATAATAAAAATGCCTAACCCTGTTAAGTGTTAAGGGCAAGTATTCTCATAACATTCAGATTGGAGCGTGAGTGGAATTTGAGCGCTGAATGGGTTCAGGGTGTGCTGGTCTAGCATCGAGGCTGGCTTAACTTTCCAGTCAGTCAGTCAGTACAGTGCCTGCAGCAAGACTAGATTGCCTTCCTGAGCCACCCTAAAAACATAGGCGGTGTAAAATGGCAAGAATGTTCCTTGATATAAGGAGGCGATTGTTTCATTACTCTCTCCCAGTGTCTCTCTCTTTCTCTCTCTTTCTCGCTTTTCTCTCCTGTCTCTCTCTCTCTTTTTTCTCTCTCTCTTTCTCTCCCTCTCCCTGTCTCTCTCTCTCTCCCCTCAGAGGTAGTAAAGGCAGGAAAAAAGGCTGGCAGTTGTTTCTTGTTTTTCAGTGGTTGGAAGAGTTGTGTGGCGTGTAATTGGTCTTCTCTGGACTCAGGATCTTAAACCGGATCAAACCGGTCTGACTGTCGCAGGGAGGAGGCAGTGTCTCACACCAAATCTGTTAAATTCATTACCGGAGAATATTATTAAATTAGGGCCACTCGATTAGAGGTTGAATGTTTTCCTGTGTGTAATGTGGGCATAGAAATATTATTCGTAGAATGGGTATCCCCATTCAAGTCAATGGGTCTGTAATGGATGGATGGATGGTGTAGGTTCTATATCGGTGCCAAGATCACATCCAAATATCACTCCGTGGTGCTTCAGTAATTTGCTTTGCGGAGGGTTTACACTCTGGTCGTTAGGAGGGTAATTTTGAATCTCAAGGTCGGACACCAAAAAATGCAATTTAGCCAAACAAGGTGAAAAGGTAAAACATACACAATTTGCCCATTACTGTTTAAGTTTTCTCATGTTTTAGAACAAATGGAAATGGAATGGCCCCCATATCACCATAGTTATCTTGTTAAGGACAAGGAAGGGCAAGAAAGAAACTGCATTCACACTATACAGAACATTATTGTGGGTTCAGTCAGTAATGAGAAACTGTTTCACACTCAAACACACCCAAACAGCATACAGGGTGAATGAGTACAGCTAGTGGCAGTACCATACTGGCCTGGTGCTAAAACTCTAACGTTGTATAATTACAGATGAGACTTCATTCATAAGTCCAGTGTATACAGTGGCTTGAGAAAGTATTCACCCCTTTGGCATTTTTCCTATTTTGTTGCCTTACAACCTGGAATAAAAATGTATTTTTGGTGGGGTTGTATCATTTGATTTACACAACATGCCTACCACTTTGAAGATGCAAAATATTTAAAATAAACAAGAATCAAGACAAAAAAACTGAAAACTTGAGCGTGCGTAACTTTTCACCCCCCCAAAAGTCAATACATTGTAGAGCCACCTTTTGCAGCAATTACAGCTGCAAGTCTCTTGGGGCATGTCTCTATAAGCTTGGCACATATAGCAACTGGGATATTTGCCGATTCTTCAAGGTAAAACTGCTCCAGCTCCTTCAAGTTGGAGGGGTTCCGCTGGTGTACAGCAGCCTTTAAGTCATACCACAGATTCTCAATTGGATTGAGGTCTGGGCTTTGACTAGGCCATTCCAAGACATTTCAATGTTTCCTCTTAAACCACTCAAGTGTTGCTTTAGCAGTATGCTTAGGGTCATTGTCCTGCTGGAAGGTGAACCTCCGTCCCAGTCTCAAATCTCTGGAAGAATGAAACAGGTTTCCCTTAAGAATTTCCCTGTATTTAGTGCCATCCATCATTCCTTCAGCTCTGACCAGTTTCCCAGTCCCTGCCGATGAAAAACATCCCCACAGCATGATGCTGCCACATCCCCACAGCATGATGCTGTGGGGATGATGGTCTCGGGGTGATGAGAGGTGTTGGGTTTGMGCCAGACGTAGCGTTTTCCTTGATGGCCAAAAAGCTCAATTTTAGTCTCATTTGAACTGAGTACCTTCTTCCATATGTTTGGGGAGTCTCCCACATGCCTTTTGGCGAACACCAAACGTGTTTGCTTATTGTTTTCTTTAAGCAATGGCTTTACTCTGGCCACTCTTCCATAAAGCCCAGCTCTGTGGAGTGTACGGCTTAAAGTGGTCCTATGGATAGATACTCCAATCTCTGCTGTGGAGCTTTGCAGCTCCTTCAGGGTTATCTTTGGTCTCTTTGTTGTCTCTCTGATTAATGCCCTCCTTGCCTGGTCCATGAGTTTTGATGGGCGGCCCTCTCTTGGTAGGTTTGTTGTGATGCCATATTCTTTCCATTTTTTAATAATGGATTTAATGGTGCTCTGTGGGATGTTCAGCTTCTAATATTTTTTTTATAACCCAACCTGATCTGTACTTCTCCACAACTTTGTCCCTGATGTGTTTGGAGAGCTCATTGATCTTCATGGTACCGCTTGCTTGGTGGTTCCCCTTGCTTAGTGGTGTTGCAGACTCTGGGGCCTTTCAGAACAGGTGTATATATACTGAGATCGTGTGACAGATCATGTGACACAGATTGCACACAGATGGATTTTATTTAACAAATMATGTGACTTCTGAGGGTAATTGGTTGCACCAGATCTTATTTAGGGGCTTCATAGCAAAGGGGGTGAGTACATACGTACGCACACACCACTTTTCCGATTTTAATTTTTTATACGTTTTTATACGTTTTTCATTTCACTTCACCAATTTGGACTATTTTGTATATGAACGTTACATGAAAATTAAAAAAAATCTATTTCAATTACAGGTTGTAAGGCAACAAAATAGGAAAAATGCCAAGGGGGATGAATTCTTTTGCAAGGCACTGTACTTTGAGAGAATAAAGTTGGGAGGAAGGAGTGTATGACGTCTCTCAGCACTGAAATCAGAAATAATCTTGGTGCTACATCTGAAGAGCATGGAACAGCAAAATCACAATTCAATAAGCTTCAAGTTCCTCTGTGTCCACAACYCTTAGGACCTATCATAGTCAAAACACCAACACAGTTGTGAAGAGGGCACAACAATGCCTCTTCCCCCTCAGTAGACTGAAAATATTTGTCATTGGCCCTCAGATCCGCAAAAGGTTCTACAGCTGCACCATTGAGAACATCTTGACTGGCTGCGTTACCGCTTGGTATGGCATCTGCTTAGCATTCGACCGCAAGGCACTACAGAAGGTAGTCCGTATGGCCCAGTACATCACTGGCGTCGAACTCCCTGCCATCCAGGACCTCTACACCAGGCGGTGTCAAAGGAAGGCCCTAAAAATTGTCAAAGACTCCAGCCACTCAAGACATAGACTGTTCTATCTGCTACCACATGTCAGACAGTAGCTGAGTGCTAAGTCTGGAATCAACCGGACCCTGAACAGCTTCTACCCCCAAGCCACAAGACCAAATAGCTACCTGGACTATCTGCATTGACCCTTTATGCACTAGCTATTTTTGACTCTATGCACACACACTGGTCTCTACCCACACACTTACACATACTTACCCTGACACTCCAACACATACACACATTAACACACACACACACACATAAACACACAATCACATATAGCACTGTATACAGACACACACACACACACACACACACACACACACAAACACACAATCACTTATGGCACTGTACACACAGACACACATTTGCCACACACACTTCCACACTCATCACGTACGCTGTTGTTACTGTCTATAATCTACCCTGTTGCCTAGTCACTTTATCTATCCCTACCTATATGTACATACAGTATCTACCTCAATTGCCTGGTACCTTTTACATTGACTCGTTACTGGTACCCTGTGTATATAGTTAAGTTATCATTGTGTCTTACAATTTTTTTTCTATTATTATTATTAATCTTTTATTGTATTCTGCATTGCTGTGAAGGGCCAGTAAGTAAGCATTTCACTGTTAGTCTACACCTGTTGTTTACGAAGCATGTGGCGATATAAATGTGATTTGATTTGATTTGATGTAAAAATGGTTTGTGTTATGTTTGTTCAATGTGGAAAACGAATAACCAGGTGGAGGAAGAAGAGGAGAAGGAGCAAGATGGGTAGAACTAACCCCACTGCCACAGGCAGTCCCTGGGCTGAGGGAAGCCAATGAGGGGGGCGAGAGAGGGGCATTGCAGGGCTGCGAGGGGTTGGGAGGGGGGCAGATGGCCCCGGTGGGTTAGGGTTAGGGTTAGCCCCAGTGGTAAGGCAGGAGCCACACAATTTCACGGCGTATTTTCTGCAGATGTGTCTGTGGTAACTGGAGCGAGGGGGGCATTGGGCCACTGACAGGCCTGATGGATAGCCCTGGATAGCCCTGCAGCAGCCCCACTGAGAGGGACCAGGGGTGATCGGGCCGTCTCCAAACATCAAAACACTATGGCTGCGCCCAAATGGCACCCTATGGGCCTTGGTCAAAGTAGTGCACTATATTTGGAATAGGGTGCCCTTTGGGAAACAGACGGTGTCCACACTCCGGACCCACTTCTGGTTACAGGGGCAGAAAAAACTGTTTAGATATGAAAACAACACGTAACAGTAAGCCTTGCCTTCTTATCTTCTGTCTACCCATGACTGTCTACTCTGAGACTGGCAGTGTAGGAAAACAAACATGTTTGGGAGAGCCAAGGAGACATTCATAACGTTTAAAGGATTAGACTGTGTATGTGTGTGCGCCAATGTGCATGCGCATTGGTGTGTATGCATGTGTGTGTACCAACATGTGTGTGCATGGGTGTGTGTGTGTGTGCTGGATGCACAGACTGAGAACAAGTAGACACAGTTGTCCAGGGAGTGTGTGTTCTGAAATATGGCCTCTACTCCTTCCAGCTCTGTGTCTGTCAGCTTTATGTCTCCAGAGTACATTGCTTTATCAATCCATTGATCAGCTCTTAACAGGTCATAAATACACAGATGCAGGCAGAAAAACAAGCCTGTTTAAATGTTTTAAACCACAACTAGTAAATTGCAAAGGAATAAAGATGTTTCTACTTGTCAGACCTATAGTGGACCTAAGGAAAGTTTATCCAGTCGGTGATGAAACATTTTATAAAACTGAATGGCCGGGAGAAAATATTAGATATTGCCATGAAATTGAAAATATTATCATTACATTATTTATTTAATCTGACTTTGAAAAAGTTAAGCCAACTTGGCAACTTTAGGAAAACTAATAAGCCTGTCAAGTGGAGGTAGAAAAATGAAGGTACACATGAACGATTTRCCATTCACCTAATGCACCATGCAAACTCTCATGAATGGTGTGGAATTTCCCCTAGGATCAGCCAATAACATGCTTGCGATGCATGATCTATGTGATTCATTGGTTGTTGAAAATTAAACAGATGTTTTGTAACCCGAAACATTTGTCTTGCTCAACACTTCCGAAACATGCCAGTTTTTTTATCTGGTTCAAATCTGAGAACCTGTGTTTTAGGAACAATTGGGAATATTACATCACAAAAGAATTGTTTCCCAGAAATACATGAAGACGTTAATTGATTTGCACTCAATCATCACTAATATGATTTATGATTCTGTATAACAGTCAATATAATGTCTCTATAGGGAGTCATTCAACCGGATTATATTGTAACTGAAGTGAACATATTGCAATTTATGAGCAACTTATGTTCAACATTTACATCAGAAAGAAATGAATTACAAACAACCACATGGGCAAAAGCAATGAGTAAATTCAGTGCTGACTGATCCATATTATGAATAATTTATTCTGACTTCATGGATAGCTATACTTCTCATCTGTATGTTAGTTGGTTGTTGTTCTTGTTGTTCTTGTAGTTGTTTTGTTGTCACTTGATTCTAGCTATGACCTTTATAGATAGACAGAAGACTGGACATTGACAGTAGGCTACTGTCCATACGATTAGTAGACCAGTAGGCATATCATTAGTTCACATAGAGCAACTGTAAGACCCAGTCTCAGAGATTATAAAATAGAATAGCCCCTATAAACCCTCCATGTGCCAATCACTAAATTAAAAGGTCTGAATGAGGAACTCAAGCTAAATTGTCCATGTTTATCTTAATAACCTTGCTTAAAGTTCCATAAGGGGGCCAGGAAAGAGTTAGACCTGGGAGGAGGTGATGGGAGGTCTGATCTAAGATTAAGAAGATTGTAGAAAAAAGCTCCAGACAATATGTGATTACATAAGTGCCTTCAGATTTACTGCATCCAGATTGACTGATTAGGGGTTCTTGATAATTGAATGGTGGTTCCTAATTCCTGTATAATAAAATCACAAGTAATTGTGTGCTTATTTCAAACATGTATTGGAGTGAGTTTTCTGCTGTTGAGGCACTAACATACAGTATTGCCACAAGCAAGGTGCAACAGAGTTAGAAGAACACTGACTCCCATTAAGAAGGAACTAAGCTGTGTGTGTGTGTGTGTGTGTGTGTGCTGGTGTGTGTGTGTGTGTGTGTGTGTGTGTGTGTGTGTGTGTGTGTGTGTGTGTGTGTGTGTGTGTGTGTGTGTGTGTGTGTGTGTGTGTCTTTGTGTCAGTGAGGGAGAACATGAGAGCATCTGTCCCTCTGTTTCTTCCATCTGTACATTCTGTGATCTCAGAGGGAGCACTAGTAGCATGTTGGTCTGTAGGCATGTGTGTATGAATCCACCTAGAGTCTGAAGTCCTTGGGCTGTGTTTCTACTAAGTTAACAGATGCAATCGTTTTAAGATAGGTCGTACTAAGGATCATTTAGCTATTTCATTTAGAAATGTAGGACCCCTCTATGTATTTATTTTGATTTTTTAGGAAACATTCAATTTGGCCTTACTGCTATTAGTCCATAGAAACGCATTGAATAACAGCTTCATACATGGAAAAACAGATTCATACAATGAATAACAGATTCATACATTGAATTAACAGATTCATAAATGGAAAAACAGACAGTGAAAATAGAAATCAAAAGGAAGAATGTTTTGAAGTGTCTTCTATACAACTAGCATTCACAGTCTCACGTCACAATTAGACGCTACCCATGACTGAAGTTGTTGCAAACGTAAAATTTTGAAGTGTTGAAGGTTAAGTTTAGGCAATAACTCKGAATTCTTAAGGTTAGGCATTAACTCCAAATGGTTCAGGTAAAGGTTAAGGTTTGGAATATGATTAAAACCAACATCTAAAAAAAAAACGTTCTATTGCGGAATTCAAACATGCAACATTTGGAATCAGAGGCAGATGCTTACACCCATCCTCCATCCCTGTCCACAATGCCCAGCAATACCGAAACCTGCTTGAAGGTAACAGCACTCACTGTTGCTCCTTTTGGCCTGTATCCACCTCCTCTATAGGCAGCCTTAATACTAACGTATCAAGGCTGCCTATATCTTAGAGAAATAAGAAAGCTCAGGAAAAACAGGAAAGGAAGTTTTACTCAGGATTTACACGTATACCTTTCACGTGGTAATGTCCTATTCACTACTATTCTTTTTTCTGCCCGGTACCGGGTAACCTTCAGGCAACTCCCGTGACACTTGTGGGGGTAGAGCAAAACGGAGGACACCATCGTGTTCAGGAGAGTCTCATCTTTCCATAGAGGGGTTATATTCATTTGTAGCCCAAACCGTTCAGACGCTAAAGACGTGTTTGTGAGAAGACAGATTTTCACGAAGGCTGACATCAGCGGATGCGGTGGATAGTGACGCAACCCATGCAAAAAAAACGGATAATTAGATTCCCGAGTATTCGACTCAAATAACTATGTGTAATTGGCATTTTTGTTCTGCCCATAGGCACCCAAAGGTCTATAGTACCCAGATGGTTCTTCCTGCTCAAGGCAGATTGTGACAGGATAGGAAGTCTGAAAAAGATCTCACAGTTTTACAGATTTCACTTCAGATTCTGTCGTTATAACCTTGTTTCTCTGAATGTTAAATTTCACTTCAGATTCTGTCGTTATAACCTTGTTTCTCTGAACGTTAAATTTCACTTCAGATTCTGTNTTCAGATTCTGTCGTTATAACCTTGTTTCTCTGAACGTTAAATTTCACTTCAGATTCTGTCGTTATAACCTTGTTTCTCTGAACGTTAAATTTCAAAGTGTTTTTGACACCCTGGGCTGACTCCTCCTGCTCAGCAATGTTCAATTTCTCCAAATGTAAAATGTCACATAATACAGCATAATGACAAAGCAAAAACTGGTTTTTAGAAATGTTTGCAAATGTATTACAAAAAACCCAGAAATACCTTATTTACATAAGTATTCAGACCCTTTGCTATGAGGCTCGAAATTGAGCTCAGGTACATCCTGTTTCCATTGATCATCCTTGAGACGTTTCTACAACTTGATTGGAGTCCACCTGTGGTAAATTCAATTGATTGGACAAGAAGTTTGGAATCACCAAGACTCTTCCTAGAGCTAGCCGCCCAGCCAAACTGAGAAATCGGGGGAAAATGGCATTGGTCAGGGAGGGGACCAATAGCCTGATGGTCATCCTGAGCGAGCTCCAGAGTTCCTCTGTGGAGATGGAAGAACCTTCCAGAAGAACAACCATCTCTGCAGCACTCCACCAATCAGGCCTTTATGGTAGAGTGGCCAGAAGGAAGCCACTCCTCAGTAAAAGGCACATGACATCCCGCTTGGAGTTAGCCAAAAGGCACCTAAAGGACTCTCAGACCATGAGAAAGAAGATTCTCTGGTCTGATGAAACCAAGATCGAACTCTTTGGCCTGAATGCCAAGCGTCACGTCTGGAGGAAACCTGGCACCATACCTACGGTGAAGCATGGTGGTGGCAACATCATGCTGTGGGGATGTTTTTCAGCGGCAGGACTGGGAGACTAGTCAGGATTGAGGGGAAGATGAACGGATTAAAGTACAGAGGGATCCTTAATGAAAACCTGCTCCAGAGCTCTCGGGACATGTCTCTGAATGTCCTTGAGTGGCCAGCCAAAAAAATAGCTATGCAGTGACACTCCCCATCCAACCTGATAGAGCTTGAGAGGATCTGCAGAGAAGAATGGGAGAAACTCCCCAAATACAGATGTGCCAAGCGTCATACCCAAGAAGACTGTAATCACTGCCAAATGTGCTTCAACAAAGTACTGAGTAAAGGGTCGGAATACTTATGTAAATGTGATATTTAAAAAAAAAGATGTATAAAAATTTGCAAAAACCTCTAAAAACCTATTGTTGCTTTGTGATTATGGGGTATTGTGTGTAGATTGATAAAACTATAAATAAAAATGTAATCAATTTTAGTATTAGGCTGTAACATAACAACATTTTGTAAAAAGTCAAGGGGTCTGAAAACTTTCCGAAGGCACTGTATAAGAGGTATGGTGATAGAGGAGGCAATAGACAGGCCTTCAAAGGAAATACACTGTGGCTTCTCTGTCCGTTTCTGTTTCTGTTTCTGCATGAACTGGATTCAATTAAAGCCCATACAGTACATGGTCACAGTGTAGCAGACACCTGCTCTGATTTATACCTTTCTGTTCTGCATGCAAGTGTGTGTGTGTGTGTGTGTGTGTGTGTGTGTGTGTGTGTGTGTGTGTGTTAAAGTGCTTTTCTCTTGGTCAGTTCCTTCCTGGGAGTAATGCTTTACATATGGCCCGTCTACAGACTCAGAATGTGTCTGTGTCTTAGCATGTGTGTATCGATGTGTGTCTGCTTGTGTCTGTGTGTGTGTAGATATGTTCCCTCTTTGATAAGCAATCTTGGTATATGGCAACAATTAAGGTTTATTTTTGTATCATTGCTAAATAATTCCAATGTTCATTTGATCACCATTTACAAAAGTTGATAAGCTTGTAAGACTCAACACTAAACTAAACGCATTGAGGAAATCTGTGTGGCCTGCTGTAAATAAGCTATGGTGTAATAAGGCTTTATCTAATAGGAAGTAGAGACCCATTAAAGGGAAATAGTTTAAATGCACTTTAAATCAGGAGGATTATGGACCATATGTGAAGTTCACTAATCTTATTTGGAGAAGAGCCTGAAGCAGCTCAATGTGTCGGCATGTTTTACATTAGCATAATCAAGTGGCTTCACCGAAGAGATGAGATACGCACGCAGTTTGTACTGTATGGAAACCATGGTAACACAGAGCACAGAAAGAGCTCCCCCCAGTCTCTCTCTCTGTCTCTCTCCCTGTCTCTCCCTCTCTGTATCTCCCTCTCTGTATCTCCCTCTCTCTCTCTGTCTCTATTTGTGTCCTTGTCTCTCTCCCTGTCTCTCTGTCTCTCTCCATTTGTCGCTCTCTCTCTCTGTGTCTCTGTGTCTCTCAATTCAATTCAATTCAAAAGGGCTTTATTGGCATGGGAAGCATATGTTAACATTGCCAAAGCAAGTGAAGTAGATAATAAACAAAAATGAACAGTAAACATTACACTCACAGAAGTTCCAAAATAAAGCCATTTCAAATGTCATATTTTGTCTATATACAGTGTCGTAACTTTTTTACAAATAGTACAAAAGGGAAAATAAATCAACATAAATATGGGTGGTATTTACAATTGTGTTTGTTCTTCACTGGTTGACCTTTTCTTGTGGCAACAGGTCACAAATCTTGCTGCTGTGATGGCACACTACCCAGTAGATATGGGAGTTTATCAAAATTGGGTTTGTTTTTGAATTCTTTGTGGATCTGTGTAATCTGAGGGAAACACGTGTCTCTAATATGGTCAAACATTGGGCAGGAGGTTAGGAAGTGCAGCTCAGTTGCCACCTCATTTTGTGGGCAGTGTGCACATAAGCTGTCTTCTCTTGAGAGCCAGGTCTGCCTATGGCAGCCTTTCTCAATAGCAGGGCTATGCTCACTGAGACCTGTACATACTGTAGTCAAAGCTTTCCTTAAGTTTGGGTCAGTCCCAGTGGTCAGGTATTCTGCCACTGTGTACTCTCTGTTTAGGGCCAAATAGCATTCCAGTTTCCTCAGTTTTGTTTCATTCTTTCCAATGTGTCAAGTAATTATTGTTTTGTTTTATCATGATTTGGTGGGTCTAATTGTGTTGCTGTCCTGGGACTCTGTGGGGTCTGTTTGTGTTTGTGAACAGAGCCCCAGGACCAGCTTGCTCAGGGGACTCTTCTGTAGGTGATGGCTTTGTTATGGAAGGTTTGGGAATCGCTTCATTCTAGGTGCTTGTAGAATTTAACGGCTTTTTCCTGGATTTGGATAATTAGCGGGTTTTGGCCTAATTATGCTCTGCATGCATTATTTGGTGGTCTACGTTGTACCCAGAGGATATTTTTGCAGAATTCTTCATGCAGAGTCTCAATTTGGTGTTTGTCCCATTTTGTGAATTCTTGGTTGGTGAGCGGACCCCAGACCGCACAACCATAAAGGGCAATGGGTTCTACAGTATAACTGACTCAAGTATTTTTTGCCAGATCTTAATTGGTATGTCAAATTTTGTGTTCCTTTTGATGGCATAGAATGCCCTTCTTGCCTTGTCTCTTAGATCGTTCACAGCTTTGTGGAAGTTACCTGTGGCGCTGATGTTCAGGCCGACTTATGTATAGTTTTTTGTGTGCTCTAGGGTAACGGTGTCAAGATAGAATTTGTATTTGTGGTCCTTGAAACTGGACCTGTTTTGGAACAACATTATTTTGGTCTTYCTGAGATTTACTGTCAGGGCCCAGGTCTGACAGAATCTGTGCAGAAGATCTAGGTGCTGCTATAGGCCCTCCTTGGTTGGTGACAGAAGAACCAGATCATCAGCAAACAGTAGACATTTGACTTCAGATTCTAGTAGGGTGAGGCCGGGTGCTGCAGACTGTTTTAGTGCCCTCGCCAATTCGTTGATATATATGTTAAAGAGGGTGGGGCTTAAGCTACATCCCTGTCTCACTCCCACTCTCACTCACTCAAACGGTAATTTGGTAAAAAGCCAATTTGACATTTGCTCAGTACATTGTTTTCACTGAGGAAATGTATGTGTCTACTGTTAATGATAATGCAGAGGATTTTCCCAAGGTTGCTGTTAACACATATCCCACGGTAGTTATTGGGGTCAAATTTGTCTCCACTTTTGTGGATTGGGGTGATCAGTCCTTGGATCCAAATATTGGGGAAGATGCCAGAGCTAAGGATAATGTTAAAGAGTTTAAGTAAAGCCAGTTGGAATTTGTTGTCTGTATATTTTGTAATTTCATTGAGGATACCATCAACACCACAGGCCTTTTTGTGTTATTTGTATTTTGTCCTGTAGTTCATTCAATGTAATTGAAGAATCCAGTGGGTTCTGGTATTCTTTAATAGTTGATTCTAAGATTTGTATTTGATCGTGTGTATGTTTTTGCTTTTTGTTCTTTGTTCTTTGTTATAGGGCCAAAAAGATTGGAGAAGTGGTTAATCCATACATCTCCATTTTGGATAGATAATTCTTCGTGTTGTTGTTTGTTTAGTGTTTTCCAATTTTCCCAGAAGTGGTTCGAGTCTATGGATTCTTCATTTACATTGAGCTGATTTCTGATGTGCTGTTCCATCTTTTTCCATAGTGAATTTCTGTATTATTTTAGTGATTCACCATAGTGAAGGCGTAGACTCAGGTTTTCCGGGTCTCTATGTTTTTGGTTGTATAGGTTTCTCAATTTCTTTCTTAGATTTTTGTATTCTTCATCAAACCATTTGTCATTGTTGTTCATTTTCTTCAGTTTTCTGTTTGACATTTTTAGATTTGATAGCGAAGCTGAGAGGTCAAATATACTGTTTAGGTTTTCTACTGCCAAGTTTACACCTTCACTATTACAGTGGAACATTCTGTCCAGGAAGTTGTCTAGAAGGGATTGAATTTGTTGTTGCCTAATAGTTCCTTCCATCTATAGCATTTCTTAATATTACTCAGTTCCTTTGGCTTTGATGCCTCATGATTAAGTAAATGCTTTGTTCAAGTAGGGTGAGGGTGTCAGGTTCTTGTCTGGTTCTGGCATTTAGATCGCCACATACTAGTACATGTCCCTGGGCCTGGAAATGATTGATTTCCCCCTCCAGGACGAAGWAGCTTTCTTCATTAATGTATGAGGATTCTAGTGGGAGGATATAGATACAGGTTCTCTGTTTTGATCATTTCCTTTTCAATTTCTAGCCAAATGTAAAATCTTCCTRTCTCTGTCTCAATCCCTCTACCTCTCTGTCTAGTACATTTTGCAATGTTAAATCGACACTTAAAGAGATCATTTTAACACTATCTCAGAGTACATATGGTCCCACCCGACAGAGTGTAAAAAGTACTCTGATTATAGTGTTAAATTGTTTGTGTTACTCTAACAGAGTTACCACCCATGGCTGTATCTGCTAGTGACAGAGACATGGTTGTTGAAGTTTTTTCTTTTCAAGGCCTGTGGCTTTCACCGAATGAATACCTAGGTGAATGTTATCATTGAAATGAAACTTTATGACAATACATTACATGCAGCGCCATCTGAATGTATTCAGACCCCTTGACTTTTTCACATTATGTTACATTACAGCCTTATTCTAAAATTGATTAAATAGTTGTTTCCCTCATCAATCTACGCACAATACCCGATAATGACAAAGCAAAAACAGGTTTAGATTTTTTTTTTGCAAATTTATTACAAATTAAAAACTGAAATATCAAGTATTCAGACCCTTTACTCAGTACTTTGTTGAAGCACCTTTGACACCGATAACAGCATTTAGTCTTCTTGGGTATGATGCTACCAGCTTGGCACACCTGTTATTTGGGGAGATTCTCCCATTCTTCTCTGCAGATCCTCTCCAGCTCTGTCAGGTTGGATGGGGAGTGCTGCTGAAGAGCTATTTTCCGGTCTCTCCAGAGATGTTAGATCGAATTCAAGTCCAGGCTCTGGCTGGGCCAATCAAGGACATTCAGGGACTTGTCCCGAAGCAACTCCTGCATTTTCTTGGCTGTGTGCTTAGGGTCATTGTCCTGTTGGAAGGTGAACCTTCGCCCCAGTCTGAGGTCCTGAGCGCTCTGGAGTTTTCAGGTTAGAGTCCCGCTCCTTGAAAGCGGCAGCTCTACCCTTTAGCTCAGTGTGGATGCTGCCTGTAATCCATGGCTTCTGGTTGGGGTATGTACGTACTGTCACTGTGGGGACGACGTCATCGATGCACTTATTGATGAAGCAAGTGACTGATGTGGTGTACTCCTAAATGCCATCGGAAGATTCCCGGAAAATATTCCAGTCTGTGCTATTAAAACAGTCCTGTAGCTTAGCATCTGCGTCATCTGACCACTTCTTTATAGACTGAGTCACTGGTACTTCCTGCTTTTGTTTTTGCTTGTAAGCAGGAATCAGGAGGATAGAATTATGGTCAGATTTGCGGGTGAGGGTGAGGGAGACCTTTGTACGCTTCTCTGTGTGTGGAGTAAAGGTGGTCTAGAGTTTTTTTRCCTCTGGTTGCACATTACAGTTTTTTACAGTCTCTTACACACTAAAAGTGGTAGGTGAGGCACACTCAGTGAAACCATTAACTCATGTACCTAATCTTCAGACCAAGTCTGCAAAACTGCAAGCACATTATCTGCTTTACACTCAGTTTGCAATTGTAAAACACACTTATCACTAAACACTAAACACAGTTCTCTACATTAGACACATCATTCAAAACTAACAGGTCTTGTGTTTTGTTTGGAAAACACAGCCATTCAAAATGCCACACTCATGTACTGATTACAAGAAGAGGATAAGGAGTGGGACAAGGAGGAGGAAGAAGAGGAAAGAGAACAATCACAGATGAGATCCGGGCCACTTTGGTTGACCATGCGGTCAACCATGGTTTGAGTTTCAGGGAGGCTGGGGAGAGGGTCCAGCCTAACTTGAGCCACTACACTGCAGCAAGTGTCATCCAGACATTTTGAAATGAGAACAGGTAAGTTAACCTACCCTCTATACCATGCTACTGTACTTACAGCACTGCAGCACTTACAGCACTACAGTAACCTTTCATTTCATACTGAAAGAAATCTTGCACCCTAACCATTCACATCATGTTTTTGCAGAATTGCTAGACGACCCTTCAATGGAGGAAGAAACCGGCTGTTCACAGCAGAGCAGGAACAACACATAGTGAATATGCTCATTTCAAACAACAGCATACGTTTACGACAACTGCAACACCACATCATCACTGACAACACAACATTCAGTAACATAAAGGGGAGTTTATCCTCACATGGCCATCTCCTGAAACGCCATCAGATTCATATGAAGCAGTACTATTTCAGGGAAATTCTGACAGAGCTGCTCCATGAATACGTACAAGTAAGCTATACTTTCCTGTCATTGGTACAGTATTCCAGTGTATTGTGCTATATATTGACTTCTCTATGTCTATTCATACTGTCATACAATAATGTCTTGTCTGTTTCAGAGAGTTATGGAACTAGATGCTGCTGCAGAGCATCATGATTTCGTCTACGTTGATGAGGTCGGGTTTAACTTTGCCAAAACAAGACGCAGGGGAAGAAAACTCATAGGACACCACGCCATCGTCAATGTCCCTGGACAGCATGGTGACAACATCACAATGTGTGCAGCCAATAGTCAGAATGGTGTCCTTCATCATCATGCCACTCTTGGTCCTTACAATACTGCCCACATTACCTTCCTTGACACCCTACATAATATCCTCATTCCCWTTGACCAGAGGAATGGGCCAGAGCAGTCCAGGTTTGTTGTCATCTGAGACAACGTAAGTTTCTGGTCTGCAATTGGTTCATTGACCATCCCCAAGTTTTGTTGCTCAACCTGCCGCCATATTCTCKATTTAGAAACACAATAGAATAGTTATTTTCGGTGTGGRGTTGGAAGGTATACGATCGCCAACCCCACCAACGCATACCCCTTCTCCAGGCGATGGAGGAGGCCTGTGGTGATATAGACAAGGAGGCATGCCAGGGCTGGATACGCCACTCCAGACACTACTTCCCCTGCTGTTTAGCCAGAGAGAACATCGCCTGTGATGTTGATGAGGTGCCGTGGCCAGACCCAAATAAGAGATAGGATGTAACCTAATTGTTTTTTTCTTTATAGTAACAAGCCAATTTGCTTATCTTCTACTGTATTTGTTTTGTCTTTTACTGTTCATCCCAAAATCTGGATGAAAATACAGTGTTTTGAGAAAGAAAAACATGTTATTTTTTCTCCCCTTGCATTTCTGTTTATAGTGTAAATATATACTCAATATGCACACATACTGTATATATTTGTGCGCATACAGTTGAAGTCGGAAGTTTACATACACTGAGGTTGGAGTCATTAAAACTCGTTTTTCAACCACTCCACAAATTTCTTGTTAACAAACTATAGTTTTGGCAAGTCGGTTCGGACATCTACTTTGTGCATGACACAAGTCATTTTTCCGACAATTGTTAACAGACAGATTATGTCACTTATAATTCACTGTATCACAATTCCAGTGGGTCAGAAGTTTACATACACTAAGTTGACTGTGCCTTTAAACAGCTTGAAAAATTCCAGAAAATTAGGTCATGGATTTAGAAGCTTCTGATAGACTAATTGATATCATTTGAGTCAATTGGAGGTGTACCTGTGGATGTATTTCAAGGCCTACCTTCAAACTCAGTGCCTCTTTGCTTGACATCATGGGAAAATCAAAAGAAATCATCCAAGACCTCAGAAAAAAAATGTAGACCTCCACAAGTCTGGTTCATCCTTGGGAGCAATTCCCAAATGCCTGAAGGTAGCACGTTCATCTGTACAAYCAATAATACGCAAGTAATAACACCATGGGACCACACAGCCATCATACCGCTCAGGAAGGAGACACGTTCTGTCTCCTGGAGATGAACGTACTTTGGTGTGAAAAGTGCAAATCAATCCCAGAACAAGAACAAAAGATCTTGTATAAATGCTGGAGGAAACAGGTACAAAAGTATCTATATCCACAGTAAAACGAGTCTTATATCGACATAACCTGAAAGGCCGCTCAGCAAGGAAGAAGCCACTGCTCCAAAACCGCCATAAAAAAGCCAGACTACAGTTTGCAACTGCACATGGGGACAAAGATCGTACTTAGAAATATCCGTTGGTCTGATGAAACAAAAATAGAACTGTTTGGCCATAATGACCATTGCTTTCTTTGGAGGAAAAAGGGGGAGGCTTGCAAGCTGAAGAACACCATCCCAACCGTGAAGCCTGGGGGTGGCAGCATCATGTTGTGGCGGTGCTTTGTTGCAGGAGGGACTGGTGTACTTCACAAAGTAGATAGCATCATGAGGATGGAAAATTATGTGGATATATTGAAGCAACATCTCAAGACAGTCAGGAAGTTAAAGTTTGGTGGCAAATGGGTCTTCCAAATGGACAACGACCCCAAGCATACTTCCAAAGTTGTGGCAAAATGGCTTAAGGACAACAAAGTCAAGGTATTGGAGTGGCCATCACAAAGCCCTGACCTCAATCGTATAGAAAATTTGTGGGCAGAATGGAAAAGCATGTGCGAGCAAGGAGGCCTACAAACCTGACTCAGTTACACCAGCTCTGTTAGGAGGAATGGGCCAAAATTCACCCAACTTATTATGGTAAGCTTGTGGAAGGACACCTGAAACGTTTGACCCAAGCTAAACAATTTAAAGGCAATGCTCCCAAATACTAATTGAGTGTATGTGAACTTCTGACCCACTGGGAATGTGATGAAAGAAATAAATGCTGAAATAAATCATTCTCTCTACTATTAATCTGACAATTCACATTCTTAAAATGAAGTGGTGATCCTAACTGACCTAAGACAGGACATTTTTACTGGGATTGAATGTCAGGAATTGTGAAAAACTGAGTTTAAATGTATTTGGCTAAGATGTATGATGTATGATGTATGATGTATGAAAACTTCCGACTTCAACTGTACATGTACGTGTGAGTGCTATGACAAACTGCTGTGGACTCCACTGCACACTGAACATGCATTAGACACAAGATAGTAGAGTTTTACATTTGTCACATCCGTGTGTAGTTGGCGTGTATAAGAGCTAATCATTTGATGGTTTGTGTGTAGAGTTTTGGTACAAAAACACAATTTTGAGAAGAGTTAAAATAGATTTTAATGAAGTGTTTGGTTTTACAAGAGATGTGTGACGTTTTGCATGTTGTGTGTGTGTTTTGGGGTTTTGTGCAGTTTCAGAAATCATGGGTAKGCAATTGTCAACAACTGTAACATGCTGGTAGAAATGAGGTTAAACGGATTTAAGTTTCCCTGCATTAACGTCCCCGGCCACTAGGAGTGCTGCGTCTGGATGAGCGTTTTCCTGTTTGCTTATGACCTTATACAGCTCGTTGAGTGCGGTCTTAGTGCCAGCATCGGTACGTGGTGGTAAATAGACAGCTACGAAAAATATAGATTAAAACTCTCTCGGTAAATAGTGTGGTCTACATCTTATCATGAGATACTCTACCTCAGGTGAGCAAAACCTTGAGACTTCCTTAATATTAGATTTCGTGCACCAGCTGTTGTTTACAAATATACACAGACTGCCACCTCTTGTCTTACCGGAGGTAGCTGTTCTATCTTGCCGATTGCAGCGTAAAACCCACCAGCTATATGTTATCCATGTCGTCGTTCAGCCACGACTCCGTGAAACATAAGATATTACAGTTTTTGATGTCCCGTTGGTGGGATATTCGTGAACTTAGCTCGTCTATTTTGTTATCCAATGATTGTAGGTTGGCTAATAGGACTGATGGTAGAGGCAGATTACCCACTCGCCGTCAGATCCTTACACGGTACCCCGACCTACGTCCCCAATATTTCTGTTGCTTTCTCATGCGAAGGAAGGGGATTTGGGCCTTGTCGGGTGTCTGAAGTAAATCCTTCGCGTCTCACTCGTCAAATAAAAAATCTTTCTCCTGTACGAGGTGAGTAATCGCTGTCCTGATATGCAGAAGCTCTTTCGGTCATAAGAGACAGTGGCAGAAATATTATTTACAAAATAAGTTACGAAAAATGCGAACGAACACACACAATACCACAATTGGTTTGGAGGCTGTAAAACGGCAGCCATCTCCTCCGGCGCCATTGTAGTTAATAGATTATGGATATTCTGCTTAAATTAACTGTATATACAAAGAACTCCCCGGTATTTCATGGAGACTGAACTGCTGTATATCTTTCATTTGACCACAGTCCCTTTTCAGTCTTAACACATTTAAAACAACGAATTCTAAATAAATGTATTGAAAAGACAGCTGCTTTAAGATCTGCATTGCCTGGACATTAAACCAACATTATAAGACAACTTGTTTTTCCAGTAGCGCTGTTATGGCAGAATCTTCCTTGCACAGAGAAAGGTGAGCTCACTGGGGATATATTACAAATGACACTCTATTCCCTATGTAGTGCACTACTTTGACCAGAGCCCTGTGGGGTGCCATATGGGGTGAAAGATGGGGTGCCACTGAGCTCATCAGACAAAAGGTTCAGTTAATGTCTTCTGTAGACTCCTACTCAACAGTCAATGTTACACTGAACTTGGTCCCGTTCTCTTACAAACAACCCCCCACATAAGAAACTGCTGAATCATTGTGTACTATGTGAGAAGGAGAGCAACCAAGCTAATTCATTCCTGACCTCCTACTCACTCCAAGATATCCCATGTATCATCAGTTATCACTTTAGAGGCCAATGACCAAGAAACTTTTCTTGAGGTTCATATGATAAGACAAACAACCCTCTGATGCAGATAGCCAACTAGCCAGAGTGTTTCAACAGAACCAGAAAAACTTTCCACAGAAAGCCAATAGCATCCTTAATGCAGATTGCTGCATAGTTCTATCATATCACCCATCCACTGTGCGTAAAACGTGACCAACAACCAATTGTTTACAGCAATTCCATTACATCCTTCTACACAGATTGCACTCCCAACGGTACCTGGGTTGGTTTGTGTCACAGAGAGGGTGTGGGAACTTGAGACCAGTCTGTTGGTCTGATGGGAAAAGACGGTCATTTCACATTTATGAGATTAAGCATGAAAACCTTAATGCAATCAACCCAGAGGGGGGCAAGGCCAGATAGGCCAGGGGTTAGGGGCCTGAATGACGATCAGACCACGTTCTTACCATAACATTAAAATCAGTCATTCTAATTCTACGGTTCTATAAGTCTATCTAATTCTATAGTTCTATGGTCCTTACATTCTTCCAGACATACACCTTATATGAACACAATAGATAGTTTGGCTGAATGGACTTAGAATKCGCTTCAACCCTTCATGGAAATGCAGCCACTTGTGAATGAATAATACATTATAGTTGGGTTATGTCGATCCACACTCCAATAAATCTTGATGCATACTCTCAAAGCTGAGCTACTTCTCACTCAGTAAGATCAGCAAAGGGAAATGAGGTGGAAAATCACAACAGTGTAAACCTCACCACGAACAGATGTAGTGCGAGTTACAGAGGCGTTTTGGTATGCTGTAGCTGTTTCTGTTTTGGCTGTCCGTTCGCAGTCAGAAAGTGAGGAGTGAGACAAAGTTGGTAAGAGATGAAGGGAGGAGATATAGGATCCCCATGACTACCAAGGGTCCACCCCAATCTCCACATATAAGGAAAACTCCCTGACCAGCTACAGCCTTAAACACTATGGAATAAGGTTCTTTGTGCACCCGTTAAGTCCTGCAAGTCACAGCCCAAGTCCCCACCCCAGACTGGGTATTAGACTATAACCATGTATAACCTAAATCAACTCTGAACAGTGTCACAACTAATTATACAGTAGAAATATCATGATATTGAATAATTTTCAGGTTGACTGAATTCTGACATTGGTATGGTCTGGAATTGTGGAATTTGGTGAATTTAAGAAGTGAGTATGGAATCAAAAGGGCAGAGAAATCTAGACAGGCTATACAAAGACTGTACAGTGCCGGACCGGAACATGACCGAGACGAGAAGAAAAAACAGCTATGAGACCCAGAGAGAAGGAAAGGGCCGGAGGAGTTGTTTTAGCCATTATACGAGCTGCAGGACTGGGGATGGTGAAATGGGTTGGTTTTCCCATCAGCATTTTGAGAGAGAGGCCCACAAATTCTTGATAGGTGAGGACAGGAAGCACCACCATATTTTCGGAACTTCTTCTCTGCACCCTATTCTGTATATAGTGTACTTCTTTTGAGGGTTCTGGTCAAAAGTAGTGCACTATATAGGGAATAGGGTGCCATTTGGGATGCATTCCTCTGGCTGACTGGGAGAGAGCAGATGGGAAAGGTCTAGGACACTGTTCAGGATAGGTCTAAGATACTGTTAAAATATTCCCTTTGACGCTTTGAATATTTTTGGGAGAAAATATATTTCTCGGCTGTTTCCTTTCGCATTTCTGGAGCTCCCACACACTACAAATGTTTATTGATTGATTGATCGATGCATCTTTGGGTTTTGGGCCTGTTTTAGGGAAGATTGTCAACTAGCAACAGACTACATCTCCATCTGTGGAAGGGGATGCTTAGTGGGTCTACCACATCTGTGTTTTGTCTGAAACTTATACTCTTCAAATGCAGCAGAGCAAAAGGGGCCAATTTACTGTATTTATGAGTAAGTTCATTTTGAACTTACCTGAATCAACTTTGTATTGTATATGAACGTTGGTTAAAATATTAAAGGTTCATTTAGTGAATTTAATTGTTCACGTTGGATGGAAGGCAAGTGGGAGGAGGCGAGATAAGGTGGGACCATTCAAGCCAATGAGAGGGCAGATACGCGTGTGAACAACAGAGCCATATATTTAGAAAGTTAAGCCAACTTTTAGCATTTTGAATATTTTTCTAATTCTAGACATTCAGTTACATAGCATTGTTTAAATATTCCCCATCTAATGTTAATGACATCGACGCTGCTGCTACTCTGTTATTATCTATGCATAGTCACTTTAATAACTCTACCTACATGTACATATACCTCAGTTACCTCGACACCAGTGCCCCGGCACATTGACTCTGTAGCGGTACCCCCTGTATGTAGCCCCGCTATTGTTATTTACTGCTGCTCTTTAATTATTTGTTATTCTTATCTCTTACTTTTTTAGGTATTTTTCTTAAAACTGCATTGTTGGTTAAGGGCTTGTAAGTAAGCATTTCACTTTTGTATTCGGTGCATGTGACAAATAAAATTTGATTTGATTTATAGTATTTTTTTAAATATTCCCCATGTAATGTTAATGGGGAGCTAACATGGCTGCCATAGAATGTTGTAGTGTCATGTAAATGCATCATAATACAGAAACCGCATTGGCCCAACTCTCTAAATACTTGCCTCTGGATAGAGGACTGTACCATTATAGCTTTTGTGACAGCATGTGAAGCGCCATTGAGGCTATACCCATTTTAAAATAGTCAATTGTCTTCTTCTTCATTGGCTGAAGAAGGCACTTAACCCTAATTTGCTCCTGTGGCCCGTACTACTATGGCTGACCCTGTAAAACAACACATTTCACTGCACCTATATGTGACAATAAAACAGATTACATTTTTTTCAACTTTAAAATGGTGGAAGCCCTCAATGGCAAAATCCATACTAAAACAAGTTATGTCCATTATGTGTCCTCTATCTATCGCTACGACAACAGCACAACTCTGATATAAAGTTGCTTTTAGGTAAATGCCAGGTGCGTCCACTTATATCAGTGCATTCGTAACAACCTAACCTTACGAAACTTCAATTCGATCAAATAAGCCTCACGTATGCCTTTTTTGTTGACCAAATTAGACACTCTCATTGGCCTCCATACAAAAACGATTCACTTCGTGGACTTATTTACATGGACAGATTTTGGGTGGAGTAAAACCTCTTACTTCGCCTCTTCTGGTAATTTAAGTTTTTGACCAATACAAAAAAAGACGCAAATTGTTAATCACATTAATTGTAATGAACTACAATGACTGTAAATATAATGTGTAGATGATTCTCAATAAATGTACTGTAAACATTTAACTATAACCTTTAACTATTAAAGTTACACGTTTGATAACACACCAGGATAACTTTGCAGAACATGAGCTTATCAAAAGAAAATGTATCATTTGGAATTCATTTAATTATCTGAATCATATTTTTTTTTGCTCTTTGGACAAGGTTTGTGTGTCTCTGGACAGTGAAGTGACAGGCAACGTGACTATATTATCCACTGTGCTAAAAGTGATTATGAGTTCAGAATAAATAATGCTATGTCTCAGGGCAATAAAAATCCCTAATCTGTTCCCACAAGTCCCTACTACTGACCACTGTCCATTCAGGAGGGGAGGTGATGACCCTCACCCTGCCTAGCTCACACACAACACACACCACACACACACACACACACACACACACACACACACACACACACACACACACACACACACACACACACACACACACACACACACACACACACACAACACACACACACACACACACACACACACCACCAACAGCTCCATGACAGCCAGACCAGGCTGACCAGGGGCAATTTTGGTCCCATTGTGAGGGGCTCCAGAGAGGCCATGCTTTGTGTGTGTGTGTGTGTGTGTTGTGTGTGTGTGTGTGTGTGTGTGTGTGTGTGTGTGTGTGTGTGTGTGTGTGTGGTGGTGTGTGTGTGTGTGTGTGTGTGTGTGTGTGTGTGTTGTGTGTGGTGTGTGTGTGTGTGTGTGTGTGTGTGTGTGTGTGTGTGTGTGTGTGTGTGTGTGTGTGTGTGTGTGTGTGTGTGTGTGTGTGTGTGTGTGCGTGGTGCTGTGTGTGTGTGTGTGTCCCAAGTGATTGATGCTGACCTGACCCATGTCCCCTGGCCTGCAGTGATCTGGTGGAGATGCTGCTACAATTAGCCCTGAATTAGTCCCCAGATGATGACATCTCCCATCCAGACCAGGCTCTTCGCTCATGCAGCATGGCCTTACAATGGATTAAATGGAGGCTCTAATGGTTACAAGAGCAGGTAATGATGACCCTCAGAATCCAGATCTCAGAACAATTTGTTTCACACACATAGTCATGTAAAGGCAAATGTCACTCTAAAACGATATTTTGCTATTTTTTTCATTAGTCCACTGTTGATACAGATCCTAAATGTTTTGCATGTCAGCAGTCACGCTATCAAGATATTAGACTTTTAAGAAGCAAAGTGTCACCGCCACATCATCATGATGATGCAAAACGCATCATGCTGATGATACTTCGCTTCTTAAAAGTCCAATATCTTGATAAATCGACTGCTGACAATTTTGGGACTGTATCAACAGTGGACTAATTAAAAAAATACCAAAAGATAGTTTTTGAGTGATATTTCCGTTTAAGTAAAATAGTGTAACCTAAAAGTATTAGAAAAACTACTAACTTTGTTTGGGGGAAATGCTATTGCTTTTGGGATTTTGGTTAATTATCAATGCTTTTATCTCAGCTCCTCTCCTCCTTCCATCCCTTCCCTTCCCTCCCCACTACCTGATGTTAGAACAGGAAACCACATAGGAAGTCATCCTATCTGCTGCCATCTCCTGTCCTGCAGAGAACTGTCATCACTTTTCCCTGTATCCATTAAAACCTCCTCACAATCTGTTTAAAGGGGCAATCTGCAGTTGCTACTTCCATTTTTGTACTTATAAATGAATGGTATGTATCCATTGAATCTTGAAGAATATAACTTATAAATGTCTCATGAGCTTAGTTCAGCTGTCATACCCCATCAGAACCCAAAATATAAGCTTGTTTAATTCCAATGTTTGTAAACAAAGTAAACATAAACAAACACTATATATAGCCTCAAAACATGGTTAAAACTATAATTTTGTTATCCATAGCTTTGTCTATAAATTTGAGAATGGTTTCATTTCTCCAGACCCATCCCTCAGCTGTTTCTGAACAGGGGTGGAGAAAACGCGTTATTGTTTCAACTGCTGACTGCCACTTTAAGGAATGATAGCAGCTCTTCCTGCGCCTGTCATCGGGGTGACACGGAGCGTCAGGCGGACAGAGAGAGAGAGAGACAGAGACAGAGAGAGAGAGAGAAAACGAGAGTGAGAGAGAAAGAGCTCTTTGGGGTGGCACGATGGAGCTGTAAAGTGAGGTGCCAGAGAGGTGCTGTGGGACACCTGCAGTGTTCCTGCTGCTGTAACTTCTTCTCTCTTCCTCTCTCACCTCTCTCACTCCTCTCTCTTTCTGTCTGTCTGTCTCTCTCTCAGACCTCTCTTTCTCTCTTTCTAGCACCCTGTCAAACACTGTCTGACACCACTTTCCGATGCCTCGGAAAATAAACCCTGCTAACTCCTCCTGTCCTCATTCTTACTCTTCACAGAGGAGAGGAGAGGAGAGGAGGCATCCTTCTAGAGCCACATTAAGGAAACTGAGTAAAGGAGGAAGAAGAGTGGGATAGAGGAAGCTATACTTGGGTTGTTCCACAAAATGAGTGCCTTTTGTTTCCCTGTGGTAACCTGAGTTATGGGTTAGTTCTATGAGGAGTTGCCGATGCACCAATATTGAATTTTAAAAGCATATTATATTCAATGAAATGACCTTTAATATACACCATGTGGAGAATTCATTCAATCAGTGCATCCTCTGTGACTTTCAGGAAGATTTGAACCCCAACATTTCTCAAAGTTTTCACCATTATTGTAAAGCCCTYGTTATTTTGTTGCTTTGATGTCATTTCTGAAAATTGTTATTTATTTAATGTGATTAGTGATTCAGTTTAAACCTCCAGTTGTGTTCTGGTCGAATTGGACTGATTTACACGTTTTCTCTCTGAAAATGTAGTTAATTTAATCTGATTGTCATAAGGTTCCATGACTTTGTCCACACAGGGCATCTGAACACACAAAATACATTTTGATGATTTTCGTTACATTTTGGGTGTTTTATTTAACTTTTGTACACCTGTGGTGTTCCCGGACAAAAATGAACGGTCATTAGAAATGAATGGGTGAGACTTTAATTAGTGTATAAAATTGAGTTCAGGCACATGCTCATTCATCYGATGGACACACTTCCTCTCCCAGTCCCCCACATGCATGTGTGTTTGAGCACATACACACACACACCTGACTCCCCTTCTTGGCTTCCATGGCAACCACGACGGGAACCTTTCCCCAATAGAATCTTTCCCCCACAGGAACCAAACCTGTTGGCAATCTCACAAACAATTGCAACATTGTTTCAATAATATATAGAACTMTTCTTGCAGCTCTGGTATATAACGTTTTTTTGAGGCCTTGCTCACAATTAATTCTGTGGCAGCACAATGACCAAACAGTATACTGTATGTGAGGCTCTTGATCATATATTTGATCATGACACTGGTGAGGAGGAGAGAGGCCAGGAAACTGACAGGGAAGATGCATTAGAGGAGGAAGTGTCAGAAGTTGAAGACAACACAGAATATGATCCAGACCAAGAGACAACCGATGTGGAACAATCCAGTGATGAGGAAGAGGGCCCTGCTGAGGTTCTTGTTACATTCCGGTCAAAAAATTGGAATTTGTCGTGGTCTTCATCCCCACCTGAGAGGAGAGGTCGGCTGTCGGCTGAAAATGTTATCAGGATGACCCCAGGGCCAACGAGATACACCATATACTGGGTTGATGACATAAAATCCTGCTTCGAACTGTTCCTGACAGAGTCAATCGAAACTACAGTGATAAACATGACCAACCTGGAGGGGAGACGCGTTTACAAAGACTACTGGAAGGAGGTAGACCGGACAGACGTCCAAGCATACGTGGGTCTCTTGATTTTGGCTGGTGTGTACAGATCCAGAAACTAATCTACCACCAGTTAACTGGATGCAGAGTCTGGTCGGGCAATTTTTCATGCCATTATGTCACTCCAGACATTTCATGTGTTGTCATGGGTGATTCGCTTCGACGACCGTGATACAAGACCAGGCCGCCGTCAACAAGACAAGCTGGCAGCGATCAGAGAGGTTTGGTACAAGTGAGTGGAGCGCCTGCCACTCATCTATAACCCAAGTCCAGACATCACAGTGGATGAGCGTCTGGTCGCTTTTAGGGGACGCTGCCCATTCAACAGTACATGCCAAGCAAACCATCTAAATATGGAATAAAGATATGGGCAGCATGTGATGCCAGGACAAGTTATGCCTGGAACATGCAGGTTTACACCGGGAAACCTGCTGACGGTGTTCCTGAAAGGAAACAGGGAAACCTGCTGACGGTGTTCCTGAAAGGAACCAGGGAAACCTGCTGACGGTGTTGCTGAAAGGAACCAGGGAAACCTGCTGACGGTGTTCCNTGAAAGGAACCAGGGAAACCTGCTGACGGTGTTGCTGAAAGGAACCAGGGAAACCTGCTGACGGTGTTCCTGAAAGGAACCAGGGAAACCTGCTGCCGGTGTTGCTGAAAGGAACCAGGGAAACCTGCTGACGGTGTTGCTGAAAGGAACCAGGGAAACCTGCTGACGGTGTTCCTGAAAGGAACCAGGCGAAGCGGGCGGTCCTGGAAATGACTGCAGCTCTCCAGGGACACAACATAACGTTACAATTTCTTCACCTCATATGCTTTTGGTCAGGAGCTGTTCCAAAAAAAATGACCATGGTGGGGACGGTCAGAAGGAACAAGCCTGAGTTGCCTCCTGCCTTACTCACTACCAAGGACAGGGATCGTTTTTCCTCTAYATTTGCCTTCACCGATARACKCACTSTTGTGTCCTACTGCCCYWAGAAAAWMAAGAATGTGCTCCTGATGACAACTCTGCACAGYGATGRCYCTGTGAGTACCAGGGAGGACAGGAAGCCCAACGCTGTSCTGGATTARWACAGGAACGAAGAGGAGCTGACAACCTTGATAAGTCTCATGTACTTTTTTTTCTGTTACCAGATTGTTTTATCTGCATCATAACAATAAGACATGTTGTTTGGTGAAATGCTCATTGAATTTGTGAACAATATGGAGTCAATTCTATTCATTTGAATATGTAAATATGTTTTAGATGTGATAAATTAAAACAACGCGTTGATGTCATTTTTCAAATGTTACTATGCAAGACATAAAGTATCACTTGTATGTACTCATTATTTTATTCACTGATTGTTGCACTTTTGCAGGTTACTGGCACATACTCTTGTAAGAGGATGACGGCACGTTGGAACATGGTGGTGTTCTTCAACATCCTAGATGTGTCGGCCTACAACGCGTTCCTGGTGTGGATGGAGGTGAATCCATGCTGGAAGCAGGGGAAATTCTTCAAGAGGAGACTATTCCTAGAGGAGCTGGGGAAAGCCATTTTGACACCCCTCATTCAAAGGCGCCAACACCTTCCTCCAACACCATCTTCTGCTGGATTGGTGAGAAATATACAAGGGCCAGAAGAAAGATCTACGGTTGCCAGAGACAGAAAAGACAAAAGGAAGAGGTGCAATCTGTGTGCACCAAGAGATGTCAAAACGAGCATTATGTGCCATAAATGCAGTGCATATATTTGCAAGGAACATGCAACAACCACCACCTATTGTCCAACATTTGCATGAGAACACACAAAATGTAACCACCATTGATTGACAGATTGTGAACATTTTGTTTTTGTTATTGTTAGTAATACTGTTATTGTTACTGTTGTTCTTTAATGTGTTCAGACATTCATTTCGTAATATGGTAAAGTTCTCATGTCCTTTCTTTACTAATAAAATCATACCGGTCTGTTTTGACCGGGAACACAACAGATGTTATTTTGTTCCACTATTTAACATTTTTAAATGGTTTAAAAACAAATGTCCTCGTTAAACTTTGACACAAAGTAGTCTGTGATAAATAGCACAATATGTTTAATCTGATTATTTGTTATAGTCAAAATAAATCATTATTTTTTACTCAAAAACAAGTTGTATGAGCTCAGGTCAATGAGGCCTTCGGGCCTTAAATAGCAAAAAGAAGTTCAAAACTTGTAATGTTCACAAGAACTTAAGTTGATAAGAAGATCTACCACATCATTAGGCATATGTATTGTTATGGATTTATAATCAGCTATAATGGGGCGGTCATTTTGGATTGGGAACACAGAATTAATTAACATGAAACGAACACAACAGGAGGGTTAAGAAGAAAAAAAAAGCTGTCCCTCCTTTTGAAGGTCGACTATCAGGAATCAAGGTAAGACCCAGATGCAGACCGCGTCGAAGTAACAATGTTTATTACAGCCACAGGGGCAAAGGAACAGGACAGCAGGCAGGTTCAGGTCAGGCAGAGGTCGGTAATCCAGAGGTGGGGCAAAGGACGGCAGGCAGGCTCAGGGTCAGGCAGAGTGGTCAGTGGGTGGGTAGAGGGTCAGGATAGGCAAGGGTCAAAAACCAGGAGGACGAGAAAAGAGAGACGGGGGAAAAGCAGGAGCTGACACAAAACCGCTGGTTGGCTTGAGAAACAAGACAAACTGGCAACAGACAAATAGAGAACACAGGTATAAATATACAGGGGATAATGGGGAAGATGGGCGACACCTGGAGGGGGGTGGAGACAATCACAAAGACAGGTGAAACAGATCAGGGTGTGACAGTCGACCCTGTTACATGAACTGAACTCTGTTATATTATTATTATTCAAAAGAAACATTGAACATCTAACAGTCAAATCATAGTGTCAAAGCAGGTGAGCTGGTTCTACTCTTTTTGGACATTTTCTGGTGTTTTGTGGTGGAGAACTGAGTGGGTCGATCATAACATAGATAGACAGGCTAGAAATGTTTTAACAATTACATTTTTTGGGTTGTTGCTTGCATTCAATTGCCCCTCCCTGTTGCACACAACAAGCTTCCATTCCCCCTGTCACACGAGGATTTATGGCTGATTTAAGATGCAATTGTCAAGCCCGTTACAGTCAATTCTGTTTGAATCGAGTACAGGCTTAACTGAATGACAACAAAGACAGAATGCAATATGGAATTTTATTGAATAGTTTGGGGTATGGCCTCATCTCAGAGGAATCAGATGCTGATGACAGGTTGCCCTATGCTGGGCAGGGTTCCAATGACAGGTCTTCAGTTGTTGGTGGTGGGGAGGTGGAAGGTCGTTGGAAGACTGCTGCTGTAAAATAGCAAGTGAGAGACAAGTGGTGAGTTGACATATAAATATTCCCCTAGATTTGTGCCCATTGGTTGGAAGAAATGGAAGTGATTATTGCACAAGTGAGCCCATAGGTTAATCAACAAGCGTGGTGGAGTTGCCTCAGTGTGCCATGTTCATAGGCTGAAGTTAACAGGTTAATGACATTCRGCACGCATTCTGATGAGGTAACATTACTAACACTACTATGTAAATATCTACCTGCTATGCTGATGGGTTAACATAAAAACTAACATATAAAACCCTGCTCTGCTGATTAGGAAACATTTAACAATACTGTATGGATATCTGCTATGCCTGTTAGATAGGAAGTGATATCAATTATATTGTGCTTACTAGATTAATTTAAAGTGACAAGCCATTCTGACCAGCCTTCCTGATGGAACCTTCATAAACTACATTACTTTATTTGACACTTAATAGGCACTTACTATAGTCATATTTCTTGTTAACCTCTTGAGATGGGAAAACTGAAGTTGAACATGTGCTCTTTATGACAGAATAGCAAATTTGGGTGAAATCAAATCTTTTATTTTTTTTCACCAAGATACATATTTCAAAAGGCACCAAATTAGTGTAACGACCCACTTACAAGTATATATTGTGTATTGCTTGGTTTGGGTTAAGGAATTAGAGGTGGAGGAGGCTCTACCTCTACAAGTCTTCATGTTGCTTTGTTGAGGAGTAGGAAGTAGGAGTGGGGGCTGTACTGACACGGTGCTTGCCTCTTGTTCTAATGTTGATGGCCATGAACTGGTGGTTGCATCCATACCCATCAGGGATCAGGAAGGATCAGAGTCTGACATGACAGATTGGCCTGGTGGCACAGGTAGCGTGGGGCTACGTGCTCTTACTTGACCTTCTATTGGAAAAGCCTCCAACAACGCCACTCTCCCTGCTCTCCAAGGGACAGGAGCACAGACCACACGTCACTATACCAGTAGAGAACGCAGACCCCACATGTTACTATACCGGGAGAGAACGCAGACCACACATGTCACTATACCAGTAGAGAACGCAGACCACATATGTTACTATACCAGTAGAGAACACAGACCACACATGTTACTATACCAGTAGAGAACACAGACCACACATGTTACTATACCAGTAGAGAACACAAGACCACACATGTTAACTATCCAGTAGAGAACGCAGACCCACACATGTTACTATACCAGTAGAGAACACAGACCACACATGTTACTATACCAGTAGAGAACGCAGACCACACATGTTACTATAGGGAGAGAACGCAGACCACACATGTTACTATACCAGTAAGAACACAGACCACACATGTTACTATACCAGTAGAGAACGCAGACCACACATGTTACTATACCGGAGAGAACCAGACCACACATGTTACTATACCAGTAGAGAACACAGACCACACATGTTACTATACAGTAGAGAACACAGACCACACATGTTACTATACCAGTAGAGAACACAGACCACACATGTTACTATACCAGTAGAGAACACAGACCACACATGTTACTATACCAGTAGAGAACACAGACCACACATGTCACTTTACCAGAGAGAACACAGACCACACATGTTACTATACCAGTAGAGAAGACAGACACACATGTTACTATACCAGAGAGAACAAGACCACACATGTTACTATACCAGTAGAGAACACAGACCACACATGTTACTATACCAGTAGAGAACACAGACCACACATGTTACTATACCAGTAGAGAACGCAGACCACACATGTTACTATAACCAGTAGAGAACGCAGACCAACAATGTTACTATACCGGGAGAAACAGACCACACATGTCACTATACCAGTAGAGAACGCAGACCACACATGTTACTATACCGGGAGAGAACACAGACCACACATTTACTATACCAGTAGAGAACGCAGACCACACATGTTACTATACCAGTAAGAACACAGACCACACATGTCACTATACCAGTAGAGAACACAGACCACACATGTTACTATACCGAGAGAACGCAGACCACACATGTTACTATACCAGTAGAGAACACAGACCACACATGTACTATACCAGTAGAGAACACAGACCACACATGTTACTATACCAGTAAGAGAAACGCAGACCACACATGTTACTATCCAGTAGAGAACGCAGACCACACATGTTACTATACCGGGAGAGAACGCAGACCACACAATGTTACTATACCAGTAGAGAACACAGACCACACATGTTACTATACCAGTAAGAACGCAGACCAACACATGTTACTATACCAGAGAGAACACAGACCACACATGTTACTATACCAGTAGAGAACGCAGACCACACATGTCACTTTACCAGCAGAGACACAGACACACATGTTACTATACCGGGAGAGAACGCAGACCACACATGTTACTATACCAGTAGAGAACGCAGACCACACATGTTACTTATACCAGTAGAGAACGCAGACCACACATGTCATACTTTACCAGAAGAGAACACAGACCACACATGTTTACTGATACGGTGAGAAGACGCAGACCACACATGTTACTATACCAGTTACAGAGAACGCAGACACACACAATGTCACTTTACCAGCAGAGAACACAGACCACACATGTTACTATACCAGTAGAGAACACAGACCACACATGTTACTATACCAGTAGAGAACACAGATCACACAACATTAATGGTAGATTTTCTTCGTCTTTGCTTTTTCTTCAAATCAAAATAATAACACTGATGAGTTTTGTCGATATAGAACTGACATTGATCAAATAGACACCACTATAGTTGTTTTCAGCAGGTACTATAATCCCAGCTATAGTCATGAAAAGGTCCATTCATCTCCAGTGGGATTTTAATGTTCTTTTGGCTTATGGTTCAATTTCCTTTTCATGGTCTGAGATTCCATCTGTATCTGTTATTAGGGAGCTGTGGTCAGCAGCAGGGTATTGATACACAGGCCTGTCCTCAGGGCAGGGGGGTGGTACTAGTGATAGTGGTGATAGTGATTCATTTATTGAGCTGGTCCTGTGGTCCCACACTGGCTGGACTGGACTTCACCCTCATTTCAACAGTTGGTCTGCTTATTTATCACTGCCCACGTCTAGCATTCACCTTAAGCTCTTCTCGCGTTTTTATCTGTTCTCTTCTCTTCTCACCATGTTCAGTGAGGACTCATACCGCTCAGCAACTCCTAATCTGACACAGACAGTTTCTCACTTTCCTCTCCATCCCTTATACAGTCAGTGAGTCTGAATAGCTTGCTTGGTTGGAATTAAGCAATCCATGGCATGCCTGAGATGTAAGAAAATTCCGCATTGCACTTTGCAGTGCTGATAAGCTTGAATTGGAGTCTTCTTTGTCAGAAGCCCTAACAAGGAAGACTATTCCACTCAAAGCTTCTCCTAGGCAGGGGGACCAGAGTTATTGTCTTTCTTCTGGTTTTGTTTTATATGTAAATGCAATCGTATATTGATTAGACATTTGTCTTCCAAGCTGTTGAGGTCCTGTTGGGGGTCTGGAGGCACTCAGAAAGGTCTGCTGGGGCGCACGTGTACCAGAGGGGCAAGAATCGGAGAGAGATAGGAGAGAGGCCCCCCGTCCCACAGGTCATTGATTGGATCTCTGTCTGTTGAAGAACACCGAGATGAAATCAGTGAAGATGCACGCACAGACACACACGTGCCACATGCCACACACAGACATATACGGAAACACACACACACACAGCCTGTGCCTGTTGAACAGCAGGAGACCAGGTGAGGAATATTGATCAGTAAATGAAAGAGAGAGAGAAAGAGAGAGGGAGAGAGAGAGAGAGATATATATATATGGGGGTTAGGGATAGAGAAAGGGAGAGAAAGAGGGAGAGAGACGGGGGAGATAGGAGGGATATAGAGACAGAGACGAGGGAGAGGGAGAGGGAGAGGATGGAGAGAATAAGAGATGCACGCAAGGAGGCGCACACACACACACACACTCACACACAGGTCCCAGTGCTGGGGAGCTGCTCAGTGTGAAATGTTTTCTAATGATCAAAGCGGCAGATGGCAGAGATACAGACACATATGTGCCCAGCGCATCCCAAGCCTGCCTGACTCTGTCAATGACGCATTAGTTTGCTGTTTATTTGTTGTTTGTTTGGATGTTTGTTTGTGCTTAATACTCAGCAGTGGTGGTCGGTGACATTTAAGATGAGGGAGGACGATACATTTTTTTATGAGCATGGCCTTATTTCTATTACAGCATTCACCCAGTTCAATGTAACATCGATAGGTTTAGGCTACTACATGATACTTGAATTCTCCCTATACCCATCATGAGGTTGCTACAACTTAGCCTATGAATGAAAGTTTACAACGTAGGTGCACAGTTCGAGAGAAACATTTGAGTAATCAAGGTGACAGACAGTGACACATACTGCCATGCACACTCTTGCCTGCATCTAGCTGATCTAGGGTGTAATCATTAGTCCAACAGTTGCAAATTAGTGTTTCTATTTGACAAATTCAGATAACTTTCATTCCGTTTGCTTCCGTTTAAGAAACGTTTTTCAACAGAAGTGGTGGAACGAATACACCCCTGATCATACGCAAACAGCATTATAATTTTTCTTGTATAATTCCTTCTCTTATCTACGCACTCTCCTCCTCTTACATTTTCCCTTCACTTGTGGACTTAAGTGCACAACACATCAGGTGTCTGTGACCAGGCGAAAAAAAACATTCCATGCCACACCTTCATATCATAACCACTAACACACAGCCTACATCGTTGTCACCATATTAGCTAAGTCATAGTCAACATTGCTACTAGAACTAACGCATATGAAAACCCGCTACAATCATGCAGTACAGTGTACAGTCAAAAAGAAGTTTAGCAGTTACACCAGCGGGCCCGATGGCAATAATTAATACAATCAAAATCTTACCCTGACCTGGAAGAGTTCCAATGTTGGATAGTCATAGCCAGCTACTGTAGCTAACATAGCATCCCTCTCTGTTTGAGCCGGGTATTTGAGTAGGCTAAACTAGCTAGCTATATTTGCTAGCTAAGTGAAAGTGAAAGTGAAAAAAAAATACATCAAAGTACATCTCTCTCTCTCAATTCAATTCAATGGGCTTTATTAGCATGGGAAACATATGTTAACATTGCCAAAGCAAGTGAAGTAGATAATATACAAAAGTGAAATAAACAATAAAAATGAACAGTAAACATTACAGCTAGCTAGTTCCAGAAGTTCCACAAGTTCCAAAAGAATAAAGACATTACAAATGTCATATTATGTATATATACAGCGGTGTAACGATGTACAGATGGTTAAAGTACAAAAGGGACAATAAATAAACATAAATATGGGTTGTATTTACAATTGTGTTTGTTCTTCACTGGTTGACCTTTTCTTGTGGCAACAGGTCACACATATTGCTGCTGTGATGGCACACTACCCAGTAGATATGGGAGTTTATTAAAATTGGGATTGTTTTCGAATTCTTTGTGGATCTGTGTAATCTGAGGGAAACATGTGTCTCTAATATGGTCATACATTTGGCAGGAGATTAGGAAGTGCAGCTCAGTTGCCACCTCATTTTGTGGGCAGTGTGCACATAGCCTGTCTTCTCTTGAGAGCCATGTCTGCAAACGGCGGCCTTTCTCAATAGCAAGGCTATGCTCACTGAGTCTGTACATTGTCAAAGCTTTCGTTAAGTTTGGGTCAGTCACAGTGGTCAGGTATTCTGCCACTGTGTACTCTCTGTTTAGGGCCAAATAGCATTCTAGTTTGCTCAGTTTTTTTGTTAATTCTTTCCAATGTGTCAAGTAATTATCTTTTTGTTATCTCATGATTTGGTTGGGTCGAACTGTGTTGCTGTGCTGGGGCTCTGGGTGTGTGTTTGTGTTTGTAAACAGAGTCCCAGTACCAGCTTGCTTAGGGGACTCTTTTCCAGGTTCATCTCTCTGTAGGTGATGGCTTTGTTATGGAAGGTTTGGGAATCGCTTCATTTTAGGTGGTTGTAGAATTTAATAAAACGAAGAACACTTAAACAAACGTGACGCTATAATAACAGAGTGCTGACATGCAACTACACATAGACAACTACCCACAAAACCTAAATGGAAAATGGCAACCTAAACAGGATCCCCAATCAGAGACAACGATAAACAGCCGCCTCTGATTGGGAACCAATTCAGGCCACCATAAACCTACATTACCTAGACATACAAAATCCCCATAGATAAACAAAAACCCTAGACAAGACAAAAACATACGTACCCACCCTCGTCACACCCTGACCTGACCAAAATAATACAGAAAATATYGAAAACTAAGGTCAGGGCGTGACACCTACAGTAATAATAATAATAATGATTTACAATAATACTGACTAAGCAATTAATAATAAATACAAAAATAAACAAATTAAAGGGATAAATAATTTCATCAAACATGAATAACGAGTTGCACACAGTCCATTTGGCCACGCCAAAGTTCTTCTCATCTTTGTCTACTACTATATTAAAACTTGTCCCCGAGGACATTCCCTTTGTCGGCTTCTTTTCACTATACTCTTTCACCATTAACTTTCATTTTACCTCTCTCTCACTCTCTCTCTCCTCAGCAGCAGGCGCACATGAGGTGAGCAGCCGGGACCAATTTCTGCTGGACTTAAGTTATACGTTTTATGGAATTGCAATTTGCAGACACAGATAACAAGCTCGTGCAGTTCTCATCACACAAACACTAAATTAACAGAGGACTGGTACAATCGTCTCCAGGCGGTAAATACATTTTAATTGTACATACCAGAAACCCAAGGCAAAAAGTTAAGACCCAGATCCGCGACAAAAATCTAAATTTAGGACCTGAACCCCCTCTGGTCCAGGTTCCGATCTCGGAATTTTGGATCTGTTGAAAACATGAAGACCTCTCTTGTATACCACCAAACCCCCAGCTAGGTCCTGGTAGCACCTGTCCCCCCATATCACTGGGGTCCCATAGCCACGGGGGGAGCAGCTGTCGAAGACCGGAGGACGTAAAGACATGGACAGAAGACCCGGGACTTCCAGACCTTCTTCCCCTTGAATGACAGCCCAGTCTGGGTCAACATTGTGATTGTACCCCCTAACATTCCTGGGGAGAGAGACGGTGGAGGGTGTGTTCTCTCTCACCTGCCTCGGCTGGCTGGCTAGCTTGGTTGGGCCAAGGGGACCTAAGCACTGTAAACTTTAGTTTAGTTTCTCTGGTCGTCAGTCAGTGGTGTCATCATTTACTCCTCTGTTGACAGAGACAGGGCTGCATGGGGACTCATCTCCAACCAAAACAACACTCCTAAAAAAACAACACTCCTAAAAAAACAACACTCCTTGGATGAATGTAGCAGATACATTTGGTAATGTAGTGTATGTGGACACTTGCATATTGAACGTCTCATTCCAATATCATGGACATTCATATGGAGTTGGTCCCCCCTTTGCTGCTATAACAGCCTCCACTCTTTTGGCAAGGCTTTCCTCTAGATGCAAGGCTTTCCGCACTGATGTTGGGAGATTAGGCCTGGCTCACAGTCAGCGTTCCAATTCATTCCAAAGGTGTGCATTGGGGTCGAGGTCAGGGCTCTGTGGAGGCCAGTCAAGTTCTTCCACTAAGATCTCAACAATCCATTTCTGTATGGACCTTGCTTTGTGGACAGGGGAATTGTCATGCTGAAACAGGAAATGGCCTTCCCCAAACTGTTGCCACTAAGTTGGAAGCACAGAATAGTCTAGCATGTCATTGTATGCTGTAGCATTAAGATTTCCCTTCACAGGAACAAAGGGATCTAGACCGAACCATGAAAAACATCCCCAGACCACTATTCCTCCATCAAACTTTACAGTTGGCACTATGCATTGGGGCAGGTAGCGTTTCTTCTGGCATCCTGGCATCGTCCCTCGGACTCYTCACTCCAGAAAACGCGTTTCCACTGCTCCAGAGTCCGATCGCGGTAAGCTTTACACCACTCCAGCGGACACTTGGCATTGCGCATGGTGATCTTAGGCTTGTGTGCGGCTACTAGGCCACAGAAACCCATTTCATGAAGCTCCCAACGAACAGTTCTTGTGTTGATGTTGCTTTTAGAGGCAGTTTCGAACTCGGTAGTGAGTGTTGCATCCGAGGACAGATTATTTTTCTAATGCCGTTCTGTGAGCTTGTGTGGCCTACCACTTCGCAGCTGAGCCGTTGTTGCCTCTAGACGTTTCCACTTCACAATAACAGCACTTACAGATGACCGGGGCAGCACTAGCAGGGCAGAAATTAGACAAACTGACTTATTGGAAAGGTGACATCCTATGACAGTGCCACGTTGAAAGTCACTGAGCTCTTCATTAAGGCCATTCTACTGACAATGTTTGTCTTTTYAGAGTTTATGGCTGTGTGCTCAATTTTATACACCTGTCAGCAACGGGTGTGGCTAAAATAGCCGAATCCACTCATTTGAAGACGTGTCCACATACTTTTGTATATCTAGCATATCATCTAAATTTAAACACATTTGTTATCCAACATTTTATTTAACTTCAATTTAGTTTGACGTTTGTTTTCTAGATACACTTTTCCATACTTACAGTACATTTTTCCAATGAGGGRCTAATACCTGAGTATCAGTGGAGGCTCCTCAGAGGAGGAAGGGGAGGACCATCCTACTAAGTTAATCACTGGAACATTAAAAAAGTTGTCCTTTTTCGATAGAACTATATTAAATATATTAATGTCATCAAATAATTGATTAAAACACACTGTTTTGCAATGAAGGTCTACAGTAGCCTCAACAGCACCGTAGGGTAMCATCACGGTGTAGCCGGAGGACAGCTAGTTTCCGTCCTCCTCTGGATACATTGACTTCAATACAAAACCTAGGAGGCTCATGGTTCTCACCCCCTTCCATAGACTTACACAGTAATTCTGACATCTTTCTGAGGACATCCTCCAACATATCAGAGCACTTGCAGCATGAACTGACATGTTGTCCACCCAATCAAAGGATCAGAGAAATAATCTAGTACTGAAAGCATAAGCTACAGCTAGCTAGCACTGCGGTGCATAAAATGTAATGAGTTGTTGACTCAAAGAGAGAGAAAGAGAATAGTAAAACATTTATCAAAAAATATCTTTCTTTAAAAATGAACTCTAGGTTACAAAGAGATGGTAGTCCCATCCACCAAACGACCAGGTGTGAAACAGGGAAGGGACTGAGTGGGTATGCTAATTTGGTATAGAGCAAACCTAACTCACTCCATTAAATTAATCAAAACAGGAACACTATACATTTGGCTAGAAATTCAAAAGGAATGTGCTCCTCCTGTGTGCTTCCTATATCCTTCCACTAGAATCCTCATACTTTAATGAAGACAGCTTCTCCATCCAGGAGGGGGAATTCAATCATTTCCAGGCCCAGGGACATGTACCAGTCTGTGGTGACCTAAATGCCAGAACCGGACAAGAACCTGACACCCTCAGCACTCAGGGGGACAAACACCTGTCTGGATGTGACAGCATTCCCTCCCACATATGCCCCCCTAGGAACAACTATGACAACATAACCAACAAAAATGGATCAGAACTCCTGCAGCTCTGTCGCACGCTGGGTATGTACATAGTCAATGGTAGGCTTCAAGAGGACTCCTATGGTAGGTACACCTATAGCTCATCTCTTGGCAGAAGCATTGTAGACTTCTTTATCACTGACCTCAACCCAGAGTTTCTCAGAGCGTTCACAGACAGCCCACTGACACCCCTATBAGACCACAGCAAAATCACAGTCTACTTGAACAGAGCAAAACTCAATCATGAGGCATCAAAGCCAAAGGAACTGAGAAATATTAAGAAATGCTATAGATGGAAGGAATGTAGTTTGGAAACCTACCAAAAAACAATTAGGCAACAACAAATTCAATCCCTTTTAGACAACTTCTTGGACAAAACGTTCCACTGCAATAGTGAAGAAGTAAAATTGGCAGTAGAAAACCTAAAAAGTATATTTGACCTCTCAGCTTCCCTATCAAATCTAAAAAACTAAAATATAAAACTGAAGAAAATGGACAACAATGACAAATGTTTTGATGAAGAATGCAAAAATCTAAGAAAGAAATTGAGAAACCTGTCCAACCAAAAACACAGAGACCCGGAAACCCTGAGTCTACGCCTTCACTATGGTGAATCAAATCAAATCAAATCAAATTGTATTTGTCACATACACATGGTTAGCAGATGTTAATGCGAATGTAGCGAAATGCTTGTGCTTCTAGTTCCGACAATGCAGTAATAACCAACAAGTAATCTAACCTAACAATTCCACAACTACTACCTTATACACACAAGTGTAAAGGGATAAAGAATATGTACAGAATCACAATCACTAAAACAATACAGAAATACAATATGGAAAAGGATGGAACAGCACGTCAAAAATCAGCTCCATATAATTGAAGAATCCATAGACTTTAACCACTTCTGGGAAAATTGGAAAACATTAAACAAACAACAACACGAAGAATTATCTATCCAAAATGGAGATGTATGGATTAACCACTTCTTCAATCTTTTTGTCTCTATAACAAAGAAAAAACAGCAAAAAAATATACATGATCAAATACAAATCTTAGAATGAACTATTAAAGACTACCAGAACCCACTGTATTCTCCAAATACCTTGAATGAGCTACAGGACAAAATAAAAACCCTCCAACCCAAAAAGGCCTGTGGTGTTGATGGTATCCTCAATGAAATTATCAAATATACAAACAGCAAATTCCAATTGGCTTTACTTAAACTCTTTAACATCATCCTTAGCTCTGGCATCTTCCCCAATATTTGGAACAAAGGATTGATCACCCCAATCCACAAAAGTGGAGACAAATTTGACCCCAATAACTACCGTGGGATATGTGTTAACAGCAACATTGGGAAAATCCTCTGCATTATCATTAACAGCAGACACATACATTTCCTCAGTGAAAACAATGTACTGAGCAAATGTCAAATTGGCTTTTTACCAAATTATCGTAAGACAGATCATGTATTCACCCAGCACACCTTAATTGACAAACAAATAAACCAAAACAAAGGCAAAGTCTTCTCATGCTTTGTTGATTTCAAAAAAGCCTTCGACTCAATTTGGCATGAGGGTCTGCTATACAAATCGATGGAAAGTGGTGTTGGGGGAAAAACATACAACATTATAAAATCCATGAACAAAAACAACAAGTGTGCGGTTAAAATAGGCAAAAAACACATACATTTCTTCCCACAGGGCCGTGGGGTGAGACAGGGATGCAGCTTAAGCCCCACCCTCTTTAACATATATATCAACGAATTGGCAAGCGCACTAGAAAAGTCTGCATCACCCGGCCTCACCCTACTAGAATCTGAAGTCAAATGTCTACTGTTTGCTGATGATCTGGTTCTTCTGTCACCAACCAAGGAGGGCCTATATCAGCACCTAGATCTTCTGCACAGATTCTGTCAGACCTGGGCCRTGACAGTAAATCTCAGTAAGACCAAAATAATGTTGTTCCAAAACAGGTCCAGTTTCAAGGACCACAAATACAAATTCCATCTTGACACCGTTACCCTAGAGCACACAAAAAACTATACATAAGTCGGCCTGAACATCAGCGCCACAGGTAACTTCCACAAAGCTGTGAACGATCTAAGAGACAAGGCAAGAAGGGCATTCTATGCCATCAAAAGGAACACAAAATTTGACATACCAATTAAGATCTGGCAAAAAATACTTGAGTCAGTTATACTGTAGAACCCATTGCCCTTTATGGTTGTGKGGTCTGGGGTCCGCTCACCAACCAAGAATTCACAAAATGGGACAAACACCAAATTGAGACTCTGCATGCAGAATTCTGCAAAAATATCCTCTGGGTACAACGTAGAACACCAAATAATGCATGCAGAGCAGAATTAGGCCGATACCTGCTAATTATCAAAATCCAGAAAAGAGCCGTTAAACAAACGAACAAAACAACAAAACGAACGTGACGCTATAATAACAGAGTGCTGACATGCAACTACACATAGACAACTACCCACAAAACCTAAATGGAAAATCACTGGAGGGCAACTCTGGAGGCTCCGGACTGGAGGCCCCCGTTGGAGGCTTCGTGCCATGTCTCACCCCTGGAGGATTCTTGCCATGGATCATCACTGGAGGCTTCTTGCCATGGATCATCACTGGAGGCTTCGTGCCATGGATCATCACTGGAGGCTTCTTGCCATGAATCATCACTGGAGGCTTCTTGCCATGGATCATCACTGGAGGCTTCGGTGCCATGGATCACCACTGGAGGCTTCGTGCCATGGATCATCACTGAGGCTTGTGCCATGGATTCATCACTGGAGGCTTCGTGCCATGGGATCACCACTGGAGGCTTCGTGCCATGGATCACCTCACTGGAGCTTCGTGCCATGGATTACCACTGAGGCTTCGATGCCATGGATTCGACACTGGAGGCTTTCGTGCCATGGATCATCCTGGAGGCTTCTGCCATGGTCATCACTGGAGGCTTCGTGCCATGGATCACCACTGGAGGCTTCCTGCCATGGATCACCACTGGAGGCTTCTTGCCATGGATCACCACTGGAGGGAAGAGACACACAGGAGGCCTGGCTCTGGGAGCAGGCACAGGATTCACCAGGCTGGGGAGACATGCAGGAGGGTTAGTTCTTAGCACAGGCACAGGACTCACCAGGCTGGGGAGACATGCAGGAGGCCTTGTCCTTGGCCGAGGCACCGGATACACTGGGCCGTGGAGGCGCACTGGAGGTCTCGAGCTAAGAGCCTACACACCCCGTCCTGGCTGGATGGTGACTTTGGCCCTGCACGTGCGGGGCYCAGGCACAGGTCGCACTGGGCTGTGCAGACGCACTGGAGACACAGTGCGTAGAGCCGGCACAGGATATCCTGGGCCYTAGAGATGTACTGGAGGTCTGGAGAGCAGGGCTGGCACAATCCTTCCTGGCTGGATGCTCACCCTAGCCCGGCAGATGCGGGGAGCTGGGATGTAGCGCACCGGGCTAAGAGTGCGCACTGGGGACACCGTGCGCATCACCCCATAGCACGGGGCCTGACCAGTCACATGCTCGCCACGGTAAGCACGGGGAGTTGTTTCAGGTCTCCAACCTGACTCTGCCACACTCCCCGTGTGTCTCCCCAATTCTGGGGCTGCCTCTCGTGCACGCCTCTTAGCGCCAACTCCTCGTAGCTTCGGCGCTCCGCCTTAGCTGCTTCTAGCTCCTCTTTAGGACGGCAATATTCTCCCGTCTGTGCCCAGGGTCCCTTGCCGTCCAGGATTTCCTCCCATGTCCAACTCTCCAAAAACCGCTGCTCCCTCTTACCACGCTGCTTGGTCTTCTGGTGGTGGGTAGTTCTGTCACGTTCGTTGTAGTGAGGAGARCAAGGCGCAGAGACCAAGTGTTCTTAGTTTTATTGAAGAAGAATGTATTCACATCACGCTGCGCCTTGGTCTCCTCACTACGACGAACGTGACAGTAGGCCTATTTAATAATCTGAACCAGTTCTTTAAATAGCAAATGCAAAAAGTGTTTTGTTTCATTTTGTTGAGATATTTTCGTTGGTTAAATTAAGTTTGAACTGTATTTTACATTTTGTGCTCCGTATTTAGTTTAAGGTTAAAAGTAGGCTTGTTGTAATAGAAATAGCATTAGCCTGTTGCTGTCATTTTGTTGGGTGGGCCTATGGTAGGCAATCGTCTTTGTTGGTAATAGCTGCAATATAAGGATGTTCAAAACTGTAATGTTGTGTTTGCCACAATATAATAGAATTTAAGTTTGTCCTACTATGCTACTCACACTCCAACCATGAATAGAAAAAACCAAAGAGGGCAATATGCTAAGCWTAATTTAATGCTGCAATATAATAACCTGTTCATATTTTCCCAATAAACAATAACTTAACTTACTTTTGATATTACCCAGTTTTAAGCAACTTTTTTTAAGGTTAGGTGTTGTGTTGCTATTTTTATGCTTAGCTAGGTAACTGCAGGCCTATGAAGGCAGTGTGCACCGCCACTCCAACTGACTTCAACAGTTGAACTTGAGGCAAAGAAGAATGTTTTAGGCCTACCAGAGTTACTCCTTTAATCTGACAATGCAATACTTATCTTTATGAAAAATATTCTGATAGAACACCTATGAATTATCCTTCTTCTGTACACCTACACTACCGGTCAAAAGTTATAACACCTACTCATTCAAGGGTTTTTCTTTATTATTACTATTTTCTACACTGTAGAATAATAGTGAAGACATCAAAACTATGAAATAACACATATGGAATAATGTAGTAACCAAGTGTAAAACAAATAAAAATATATTTTATATTTGAGATTCTTCAAATAGCCAGCCTTGGACTTGATGACAGCTTTGCACACTCTAGGCATTCTCTCAACCAGCTTCACCTGGAATGCTTTTCCAAAAGTCTTCAAGGAGTTCCAACATATGCTGAGCACTTGTTGGCTGCTTTTCCTTCACTCTGCGGTCCGACTCATCCCAAACCATCCCAATTTGGTTGAGGTCAGGGAATTGTGGAGGCCAGGTCATCTGATGCAGCACTCCATCATTCTCCTTATTTGTAAAATAGCCCTTACACAGCCTGGATTTGTGTTGGGTCTTTGTCCTGTTGAAAAACAAATTATAGTGCCACTAAGCCCAAACCAGATGGGATGGCGTATCGCTGCAGAATGCTGTGGTAGCCATGCTGGTTAAATGTGCCTTGAATTCTAAATAAATCATTGAGAGTGTCACCAGCAAAGCACCCCCACACCATAACGCCTCCTCCTCCATGCTTTACAGTGGGAAATAGACATGCAGTGATCATCCGTTCACCCACAAAGGTGAATCTCACAAAGACASGTTGGAACCAAAAATCTTACATTTGGACTCCAGACCAAAGGACAAATTTCCACCAGTCTAATGTCCATTGCTTGTGTTTCTTGTCCCAAGCAAATCTCTTATTATTGGTGTCCTTTAGTAGTGGTTTCTTTACAGGAATTCGACCATGAAGGCCTGATTCACACAGTCTCCGATGAACAGTTGATGTTGAGATGTCTGTTACTTGAACTCTGTGAAGCATTTATTTGGGCTGCAATTTCTGATGCTGGTAACTCTAATGAACGTATCCTCTACAGCAGATGTAACTCTGGGTCTTCCATTCCTGTGGTGGTCCTCATGAGAGACAGTTTCATTATAGCGCTTGATGGTTTTTGTGACTGCACTTGAAGAAATGTTCAAAGTTCTTGAAATMTTCCATATTGACTGACCATGTCTTAAAGTAATGATGGACTGTCATTTCTCTTTGCTTATTTGAGCTGTTCTTGCCATAATATGGACTTGGTCTTTTACCAAATAGGGCTATCTTCTGTATACCCCCCCCTACCTTGTCACAACACAACTGATTTACAAATTAACTTTTAAGAAGGCACACCTGTTAATTGAAATGCATTCCAGGTGACTACCTGTTACATCTGCGCCTGCCACGCCCTCTACTGCTCATCCTGTGTCTCCCTAACCTGCCGCCACTCCCCCAGTGCTCWCTTTTCCTTTTTTCTCTTTGTGTGTGTGTGTGATTGTGTGGACGTAGACAGGTGTGCTGGAGGCAGAACAGATCCCCACTGGCTGTAACCTGTTCCATAATCAAGACCTCTACAAATACTGAGCTCTGCCACTTCCACGCTGCCAGATCATAATCTCTGCTCAGTCAGTGTGCATTGTTTTAGCTGTTAGTTCCAGCTTAGATCCTGTTTTCGTGTTATGCCGGTTTTCCCTTGCCTTACGCTGTTTAACTCTCCGCTACAGTTCTTCCCGCTCTAACTCTGGTCCCCGTTTCCAGTCCCACATCTCGTCAGTCCTCCTACTCTGTCCTGGACCCCCCGCTCTACTGCTTCCTTGGATTCCTCTCCGGACCTGCTTACCCAGTCCCAACTCCCCACGCTCCAGAATCAGCCTCCGCACCTGGCTTCTTGCAACCCACCCGAGCTTCCCCCTGTGTTTCAATAAATACCTTGGTTTATTCATCCCAGTCTCCTCGTCTGAGTCTGCCCTTGGGTTCACCTGCTCCGCGTGACACTACCTCATGAAACTGGTTGACAGAATGCCAAGGGTGTCCAAATGCTGTCATCAATGCAAAGGGTGGCTATTTGAAGAKTATATAGAACATAGTAAAAATAAAGAAAAACCGTTGAATGAGGAGGTGTTCTAAAACGTGTGCCCTGTAGTGTGATATCAAATCAAATCAAAGTTTATTTGTCACATGCGCCGAATACAACAAGTACCTTACCGTGAAATGCTTACTTACAAGCCCGTAACCAACAATGCAGTTTTGAGAAAATAGAGTTAAGAAAATATTTACAAAATAAACATATGTGGGAAAGAAATATGTATAGCAGTAGTAGCCTATCTGACATGTTTAAAGAAGTCGATGTCGGGAACATGGCGCCGGCATATCTCTATCTTCCCCTCGGTCTGTCTAGGGCTAGGCCTAAGCTTGTCTCCCTTAATATTCATTTTTTCAATAGTAATATCATACAGTGGACACCTAAGACTATAGGTCTACATGTATGCAATGTCCTGAGGCATTTAGCTCTCAAATCTCCGACAGCTAAACCGTGAGGTAGATAATTATTGTTTCAGGAAAGTAAAAACATATTAAACAGTAGACTCAAGTTTTGAAGATGCTACATATCAAAATGAATTTATTTTTTTTGTAATTTGTTACAGTCAGTTTTTAAGGACACTGTGGATCATTTGGCCAATATTGCTTGTTTATTGATGGAGCTGGTAGCGCCCAGTTGGAGATTTCTTTCTCGCTCTCTTTCTAATCTCTGAACTGAATGGGTCTCTCCGATCCGAACAAGCACAGGTCTGTTTGGGTCAGTTTTCCACAGTCCTTTTCGGAAACAGGTCTGACTATCCTTGGGTCCATTCGGGAACGGGTCTCCGTTAAATAACTTATGCATGTCGGGTCGGGTGGGAAAGCCATGGATCCATTTCGGAACAGGTCCAAAAGGACCTCTAGTATACAGTCCATTCAGTCGCAGTGTAGTCTGTTACAGTGTTAGGGTGGCAGGTAGCCTAGCGTTTTATTTTTTTAAAGATGAGCCAGGTTTACAAAAGTTACTCACACAAGGAAATGTATCCTCCCATGCCCCTCGTCATCATCTCAGTCTGAGACACTAACACAACACACACAGACATTGACACTTGCTCCGTCGCTCACCCTCGGCTTACCTTACACTACGACTTCTGTCACCTCCCTCTCAGGTGTGAGCTGCAGCCTTGGCGTTTTATGCAATTTATTGTCTTATTTATTTTTCTTATCTGTGCCTGATGATTTCTTCTCTCATCTCTCCGTACTCTATGTTTGCATCCAAAATGACACCCTATTCCCTATTATTATAATAAATAGTGCACTACTTTAGACCAGAGAGTAGTGAACTATGTAGAGAATAGGMTGCCGTTTAGGACGCACCCTCACTCCTGTCTTCTCTTCTCTCTGTACTCTCCTCTCCTGGTTTCACAGTGTTCAGGGATCTCTCTCTCTCTATTCTATTATTCATGTCTGCTCAGGCTACAGCAGTAATCCTGACTGACACTAAAAGTCTGTCTAGATTTAGCGTCATGAAACTTTCATCCTTAAATGTACAGTTGAACTCTCTCGCCTTCTCACTCTCACTTTCGTTTTCTTTCTCTCTCTGTCTCCAGCTCTCTCTCAGCACTTTCCATCAGGATTCTGCTAGCTCCAATCCCTCACCCCCCTCATACGTACACAGTTCATGAAACGGTGTGCATCCTCCTGCCATCTGGGCTGATGGGAGTGTTTACTGAGACACCCCTAGACGCTGTGCTCTACGCTGGCCAGGCGGACGTGCCGCTCAGGCCGACAGGTCAATGGATACAGTAGTTGAGGAGGAAGGTGGGGGAGAAGTCACCCGTTGAACACACATCAGCTGCTGTCCACACTCACAAACAAGAAATATCACCCTGGAACTGTTTTGTCCTCTCTCTTCCTCGGAATCCTGGGGGCCACACTTGGGTCCGTGCTATCTGGGATCCTTGGGACATCCCTACCCCATTGAAGTTGAAATGTAAAATGGTTAAGGTAAGTGTTATGGTTATTGTTAAGGTTAGGGTTAGGGTTAGGGGAAGGGTACAGGGTAAAGGTTAGGGTTAGGGTTTAGGGTAGGGACGTCCCAATGAACCAGGATAGCACTAACCGCCACATGTCAATGAGATGACTGTCTGTTTCACTGTCTCCAGGCTGGTAATCACATTTTTATCAATTTAAACATGAAAAAAATACAAAACAAAATTACAAAATAATGAACAAGATATGTAAGATGTCTGGTTGTCTCTATCTCCAGGCTAAGGATTTTAGTATGGTGAGGCCTGTCTGTCTGGGCTCTGGATTACACTGTCAGACTTGATGTTAGTGAGCCTAAAGGACAACCATTTGTTTCCTTGTTTCCTTGTCCATTCTGATCAAATCAGTCTTATGGTACAATATGTCCTATTCATTTTCGCAGGATCCCCCTGACATCCTCATCCTCGTTTGATGATTATGCTATTAACATTTAGCGACATAAAGCTGGGACTAGCTACCACATCCTGCCGGAGAATATACCACACAAGCAGCTGCCTTGCCCACGGCCAGGACCGACCAGCACAGAGAGGAAAGCCATAATGGAAAATAATCATCATGGCCTGTGGGGAGGGAGGGAGAGAGAGAGGGAGGGAGGGAGAGAGAGAGAGAGAGAGAGAGAGACTGAGGGAAAAATGTCAAAAATTATTGGAGGGAGAAAAACACTTCATGCAGTACACTCGTCACTCACTCCTACCGCCTCAAACCATCCATTTGTATGGAGGAAGAACCAGATTATGACTTTGCAGTGTGCTCATTTATTTTATGACAGTGCTGGTATTCTTCTTTCCCCACTGCATTTTTCTTTCATATTTCAGCGACGACACAGAAAACAATCCTTCTAGTTCGATTAAAAACCCACTGAACCATTCTAGTGAGTAATCTGACGATAAGGCGCCTTTGGCATGGCCCCGGCCTCCGTATCTGGTCATTCTCTCTGGCTTGATGAGAAAGGAGCAGGGGAAGAGGGGAGAGGGGGTTGATCAACTTTCAATGCTCATCGACGTAGATTCATCACGCGTTAAGTGCCAGCCACTGTAGCAGTATTAACAGGCTGTATAAACAACCTCCTTATCAAGGAGAGAGAGAGAAAGGCTCTTTAATTGGCTGTCAGGGTGATTTCTCTGTGAAGTCTCCAGTAGTATCAAAGAGGGCGGGAGGGAGGCAGACAAGGAGGGAGGCAGACAAGGAGGGAGGCAGACAGGGAGGGAGGCAGACAGGGAGGGAGGCCGGAAGTCAGAGACTGGCAGATAACTCTGTTTACAAGAGAAACCCATAATTGATTACCTTCCTTTATTCCTACACCTTTTCCTCCCATTCCTCATCCACCTAATCCTTCTCCACCTGCCTCTCTTCCTCTGCCTCCTCCTTCCCCACTCTAGTGTGCTTCACCAGGGAGAAGTCAACATGAAGATGGCCTGAACCACAGGAAGGAGAACAGTACTTACACTAATGGATGGACGGGAGATGTTTTTTAAGGCTTCTTCCCCTTTTCTTATCTCTCTCAATTTTTTGCTCTCTCTTTTTCTTGTTCCACCTTTTCCCTCTATCTCTCTCTTGCTCCCTCCCTCCATCTACAGTAAATCTCTCTTACACCTTCCATATCTTGTGTTCTCTCTCTCTCTCTTTCTGCTTCTCTCTGTCTCTCCTCCCTCCTTGGCCCATCCTTGACTGCTCCAGCTCTATGTGGAACCCACACCTCCCTGTCCTCCCCTGCCTCTCCCATCCCTCACCTCCCTGTCCTCCACTGCCTCCCCTATCCCTCACCCCCCTGTCCTCCCCTGCCTCTCCCATCCCACACCTCCCTGTTCACTCCACATAACCTCCCTATCCTCCACCTCCCTGTCCTCCCCTGCCCTCTCCATTCCTTCAACCATCAACCTTGTCCGTTCCCGTGCCCCCCATCCACCACCTCCCATGTCTCTTCCTTGTCCCCCCCTTATCCCATCGGTCACTCCTCACCTCCACATGCATCCTCCCCTGCCTCCCCCATCCCCCACCTTCCTGTCCTCCCCCTACCATCCACTTACACTCTTGTAAACTTCTTTCCCCTCAACCTGTAAAAAATGCATAGCAGCACATCTTCAGTCATTGATGTGTGGCTTTTTTTTCTCACAGTGATCCTTTTATACAGGTTACTAACCAACCAACCAACCCTTTGACACCCATGAAAAGCCTCAGCCTTGTTTACCATCTCTCCTCCACACTTGTTAGCCCTGCTTAAAGGGCAGGTTGGCATTTATTGAGATGACTCATGTACTGGAGGCAGATATGCAGAGTGGTCACTAGCTGGCACAGCCACAAGTTATAAAATCTGATTTTAAACCTAACAGTACTGCTAACCCTAATGCCTAACCCTAAACTTAAATTATATTTTTACGATATAGACAATTTTGACTTTGTAGCTCGCCCATCTAGTGGAAATAGTTCAGTTCTGCCTCCAGAGCAAGATTCATGACAGTAAACCTCAACCTACGCTTAAAGGACGATGAATGCTGTAACACCAGATTGTGCATTTYCTTTTATGGCTCAGTATGCAGAGTACATGCATGTTCACACTACGCTCTCAGTGTGTCTGTGTTTGTCCCTGTCAAGCTCATGTTACTTTAGGGGTCGACTCAGTGCAGACAGTTGCTTGCAATGCTACATCATACCAATCCATAACACTACCAGATCTTAAAGCCATTTTATAATGTCAGACACAGCACTACTGTTTCTCCATGCATACAGTATATGCTGTAGTACAGGTATTCCCAAACTGGGGTACAATGCCATCTGGGGTACGCCAAATAAAAATGTGATTCACATTTAAAATAAAAACCTCTTTCTTTTCACATTTTCAAACAGTACATTTATATTTTCCAACGGGGCTATACATTTGAGTTTTTTTCTCACCCGAGTAGCCTCATTTCACTGCCAAAAATCGAATGAAACCATCTAGTGTTCAGTGAAATAACCACACAATGTCAAATACAGGTAGCCTAGTCAAATAATTAAAATCCAATCACATTAACCGTTACTCTCTCTCGGGAAACCTTCACTCTTGCACAGACATTTAGAAACGAAACATGACAATTGGAAACATAAGCCACGGGAGTTTTTMGAGCGAGAATAAAGACGACTTTAGAGTAGTAAGACATATTAAAGCAACAGATACCATTAATAAGAAGTGGCTAGAAGTGTCTTATATGGTGAGCTACTGAGTGGCTAGGACAGGCAAGCCCCATACTATTGTGGATGACTTCATTCTTCCTGCTGCCACAGATATGGCTGGTACAATGGTGGGGAAAAGGCCCAAAAAACTATGTAGACAATGCCTTCATCAAACAACAGTTTCACAACGCAAGAAAAAGTATGTGAACCCTTTGGAATTACCAGGTTTTCTGCATAAATTGGTCATCAAATTTGATCTGATCTTCATTTAAGTCACAACAATAYACAAACATAGTGTGCTTAAACTAATAACACACAAAGATGTTTTGAATCAATTACTGCTTCGCATACAAGCCATCGAATTATATGCGTTACAGCTGGACGAGTCAACAGACATGACGACCTGCCACAGCTCCTGGTATATGTCCGTTACGTTTATGGGTGGTCAATTAAGGAAGACATTCTCTTCTGCAAACCACTGGACACCAGGACAACATGAAAGGATATTTTTTAAGTACTGGACAGCTTTGTGACATCAAATGAACTTTGTTGGTCAAGATGTGTTGGTATCTGTACTGATGGCGCAAAAGCCATGACAGTGAGTCATAATGGAGTGGTAACGCGCGTGCAAGAAGCTGCTCCCGACGCCACTTGGGWACACTGCAGCATCCACCGAGAGGCTCTTGCTGCCAAGGGAATGCCTGACAGCTTGAAAGACGTTTTAGARACTACAGTGAAAATGGTTAACTTTGTTAAAGCAAGGCCCCTGAACTCTCGTGTATTTTCTGCATTATACAATGATATGGGCAGCGACCATGTAACACTTTTACAACATACAGAGGTGCGCTGGTTCTCAAGGGGCAAAGTATTGACACATTTTTTTAAATTGAGAGATGAGCTTAAAGTTGTCTTTACTGACCATCATTTTAACTTGTCTGACATCTTGCATGATGATGAGTTTCTCACACGACTGGCCTATCTGGGTGATGTTTTTCTCGCCTGAATGATCTGAATCTAGGATTACAGGGACTCTCCGCAAGTATATTTAAATATGCGGGACAAAATTGAGGCTATGATTAAGAAGTTGGAGCTTTTTTCGGTCTGCATTAACAAGGACAACACACAGGTCTTTCCATCATTGTATGATGTTTTGTGTGCAAATGAACTCAAGCTTACAGACAATGTCAAATGTGATATGGCGAAGCACTTGAGTGAGCTGGGTGRGCAATTACGCAGGTACTTTCCCGAAACGGACGACACAAACAACTGGATTCGTTATCCCTTTCATGCCCTGCCTCCAGTCCACTTACCGATATCTGAACAAGAGAGCCTCATCGGAATTACAACAAGCGGTTCTGTGAAAATTTTATTTAATATGAAGCCACTACCAGTTTTCTGGATAGGGCTGCGCTCAGAGTTTCTTACCTTGGCAAATAGCGCTGTTAAAACACTGATGCCCTTGGCAACCACGTACCTGTGTAACAGTGGATTCTTGGCCCTCAATAGCATGAAAACTAAATACAGGCACAGACTGTGTGTGGATGTAACGATTGTCTGTTGAATTAGGTGTGGTAAGTGTTCATGCTTTTATTTCAGAACTGAAATAGAAAACATAGAACACAAACATAGAATGCCCACCCCAACTCACGCCCTGACCAAAATAGAGACATAAAAAGGATCTCTAAGGTCAGGGCGTGACAGTGGAAAATGATTTAAGACTGAGACTCTCTCCAATACAACCCAACATTGCATGTTATGTGCATCCTTTCAAGCACACGCTTCCCATTAACCTGTGGTGACTTTTTCACAATTTTTTATGAACAAATAAGGTTTTATATGTAAGATGGCCAAATAAAGAGCACAATTATTGATTATTATTATATTATTATGGAGAAGGAAAAAGATCAGTGTACCGTGTGAGGATCAGGCGACGAGTGGCTAATCTGCCCTTGTCTCCCGTCCTGCTAGCTAATGTTCAATCGCTGGAAAATAATTGGACGAGCTGAAAGCATGTATATCCTACCAACAYGACATTAAAAAACTGTATTATCTTATGTTTCACCGAGTCGTGGCTGAACAACTATATTAAGWACATACAGCTGGCGGGGTATAGACTCCATCATTAGGACAGAACAGCAACCTCTGGTAAGACACTGGGCAGGTGCCTATGCATGTATGTGAACAACAGCTGGTGGCACATATCTAAGGGAAGTCTTGAGGTTTTGCTCGCCTGAGGGAGTATCTCATGATAAACTGTAGACGACACTATCTACCTAGATTTAACCTTTGTCAATCAGGGGGAGCTGTTAGCACTTATTTTTTTTTTTTTACATTCCAAATTAAACTGCCTCGTAACTCAATTCTTGATCGTCAATATGCATATTATTGTTATTAATCGGATAGAAAACAGTCGTATAGTTTCCTATACTGAGTTGGAAATTTTGTCTCTGAGTGGTAGCAGAACAATTTCTAGCAGCACTTTTTCATGACCAGGGTCAGATTTCAGAAACTTTTTACCTCTTGATTCTGGGGTTGTTTATAAGGCCCAGGAATGCTATGAAGGAACCGACACTGCCTACGTCTTCCTCTGGTGTCCTTGTAACGTCATCGACGATTTCATGAAATCGATGGGATCGTTCACAGCCATTAATAAATGAAAGAAGATGTAACAGAGACCCCTCTTTCTCAATGTGCGCCTCAAGCGTGAAGGCATCGGACCTGTTCTCGTTTCCAAATCGTTTTGCTAACCAGGAATATTTCTCCGGTCATGTTTTCAGTCGTATATGTTGTTAAATTTTATTCATTCATAATGTAGTGAATTTTGAAAACCGTTTTATATGCATTTATATCGTTAGTGCGATTTGAAGGAAATTTCTTTGTTGTGCCGTTCTGAAAGTTTTGGACACACGCGTTTAGGGAGTCGGTCGTGGTGGTGATGGACATTTCGAAGGACAGAGGATATCTATCGACCAAAAACGTTCTATAAACATAGAAAGGATACATTGCGCCAAGAATATTGATGGAAGAACCAGCTCAAAGTAAGGCAATATTATAATATGATAAACCGTGTTTTCTGTCGAAATATTTTAACGGCATCATTCGCCATTTTGTTTGGTCATAGCTTCATTTGGCACCCTGTATTGAAAGTTAAGGATAATTTAAAAGTAAATCGTAATCCGCGGAGCATTCAGACTATTTGTCATTTCGATTCCTGTAAAACACCTGTATTTTTTAGTCAACGTATTATGATTAGCTTTCAATTAAAACTAGATCACTGTACTGATAGATTTGACGTTTCAGACATATTG
>NC_036848.1:43254935-43272893 GCF_002910315.2 Salvelinus sp. IW2-2015
TGATGTTTTGTGTGCAAATGAACTCAAGCTTACAGACAATGTCAAATGTGATATGGCGAAGCACTTGAGTGAGCTGGGTGTGCAATTACGCAGGTACTTCCCGAAACGGACGAACACAAACAACTGGATTCGTTCCCTTTCATCCCTGCCTCCAGTCCACTTACCGATATCTGAACAAGAGAGCCTCATCGGAATTACAACAAGCGGTTCTGTGAAAATTTTATTTAATATGAAGCCACTACCAGTTTTCTGGATAGGCTGCGCTCAGAGTTCTTACCTTGGCAAATAGCGCTGTTAAACACTGATGCCCTTGGCAACCACGTACCTGTGTAACAGTGGATTCTTGCCCTCAATAGCATGAAACTAAATACAGGCACAGACTGTGTGTGGATGTAAACGATTGTCTGTTGAATTAGTGTGGTAAGTGTTCATGCTTTTATTTCAGAACTGAAATAGAAACATAGAACACAAACATAGAAGCCCACCCCAACTCACGCCCTGACCAAAATAGAGACATAAAAAGGATCTCTAAGGTCAGGGCGTGACAGTGGAAAATGATTAAGACTGAGACTCTCTCCAATACAACCCAACAATGCATGTTATGTGCATCCTTTCAAGCACACGCTTCCCATTAACCTGTGGTGACTTTTTCACAATTTTTTATGAACAAATAAGGTTTTATATGTAAGATGGCCAAATAAAGAGCACAATTATTGATTATTATTATATTATTATGGAGAAGGAAAAAAGATCAGTGTACCGTGTGAGGATCAGGCGACGAGTGCTAATCTGCCCTTGTCTCCCGTCCTGCTAGCTAATGTTCAATCGCTGGAAATAATTGACGAGCTGAAAGCATGTTATATCCTACCAACAAGACATTAAAAAACTGTATTATCTTATGTTTCACCGAGTCGTGGCTGAACAACTATATTAAGAACATACACAGCTGGCGGGGTATAGACTCCATCATTAGGACAGAACAGCAACCTCTGGTAAGACACTGGGCAGGTGCCTATGCATGTATGTGAACAACAGCTGTTGCACGATATCTAAGGAAGTCTTGAGGTTTTGCTCGCCTGAGGTAGAGTATCTCATGATAAACTGTAGACGACACTATCTACCTAGATTAACCCAGCTGCAAGCAAATCCCGACAGGTGCTCGATGGGGCACGGGGCTCCCGAGAAGGTGGAGTGGCCGATGAGACAGCGCTGCTAGCAGCTGGGTTAATGAGGGGCTGTGGGGTTACCACCGTGGAAGGCTGCCTCCCAGACAACCTGCGGAATTACTCCAGCAAACCGTCCAATGCCCGGTCATGCGTTCAGCCAATGTTTGGACCCCCTACATAAGGCCACGAAGCAGTTCCTCATGCCTCCCGATGGTGGCTCCTTGGGAGGAGATGATGTCACGCAGCTGGCCCGGGTCTGCTGGGTCYTTCATGGCCAGTTCGTACTATCAGGATAAGATAAGACCCAGATGCAGACCGTGTCGAAGTAACAATGTTTATTACAGCAGCAAAGGTACAGGACGGCAAACAGGCTCAGGGTCAGGTCAGGCAGAGTTCGGATATCCAGATAGGGGCAAACGTACAGGACAGTAGGCAGGCTCAGGGTCAGGGGCAGGCAGAGTGGTCAGGCAGGCGGYTTCAGGGTCAGGACAGGCAAGGGTCAAAAACGAGGAGGACGAGAAAAAGAGAGGCTGGGCAAAGACAGGAGCCGACAGGACAAACGCTGGTAAGATTGACAAACAAGATAAAATGGCAACAAACAAACAGAAAGTTCACAGGAGATAATGMGGAATATGGGCGACACCTGACCACTGACAACGATGAGACAGCCTATAGGGAGGAGGTCAGAGACCTGATCATCTGATGCAAGGACAACAACCTCTCCTTCAACGTGATCAAGACAAAGGAGATGATTGTGGACTAGAGGAAAAGTGGYTCCAAGCATGCCCCCATTCTCYTCAACGGGGCTGTAGTGGAGCAAGTTGAGAGCTTCAAGTTCCTTTGCGTCCACATCACCAACAAACTAACATGGTCCAAGCACAACAAGACAGTCATGAAGAGGGCACGACAAATCCTATTTCCTCTCGGAGACTGAAAATATATGGCATGGGTCCTCAGATCCTATAAAGAATTTACAGCTGCACCATCGAGAGCATCCTGACTGTTTGCATCACTGCCTGGTATGGCAACTGCTCGGCCTCCAACCACAAGGAACTACAGAGGGTAGTGCGTACGGCCCCGGTGATGTCACCGGGGGCCAAGCTCCCTGCCATCCAGGACCTCTATACCAGGCGGTGTCAGAGGAAGGCCCTGAAAATTGTCAAAGACTCCAGCCACCCAAGTCATAGACTGTTCTCTCTACTACTGCACGGCAAGCTGTACCGGAGCGCCAAGTCTCCAAATGGCTTCTACCCCCTAGCCATAAGACTCCTGAACAGCTAATAAAATGGCTACTCAGACTATTTGCATTGCCCCCCCCCCCCCCCCCCCCCCGCAGCTCCTACTCTCTGTTATTATCTATGCACAGTCACTTTAATAACTCTACCTACAGTTGAAGGTTTACATACATCTTAGCCAAATACATTTAAACTCAGTTTTTCACAATTCCTGACATTTAATCCTAGTAAAAAATCCCTGTCTTAGGTCAGCTTGGATCACCACATTATTTGAAGAATGTTAAATGTCAGAATAATAGTAGAGAGAATGATTTATTTCAGCATTTATTTATTTCATCACATTCCCAGTGGGTCAGAGGTTTACATTAACTTGGGTCAAACATTTCGGGTGGCCTTCCACAAGCTTCCCATAATAAGTTGGGTGAATTTTGGTGTAAGCTGGTGTAACTGAGTCAGGTTTGTAGGCCTCCTTGCTCGCACACACTTTTTCAGTTCTGCCCACATATTTTCTATAGGATTGAGGTCAGGGCTTTGTGATGGCCACTCCAATACCTTGACTTTGTTGTCCTTAAGCCATTTTGCCACAACTTTGGAAGTATGCTTGGGGTCATTGTCCATTTGGAAGAGCCATTTGCAACCAAGCTTTAACTTCRTGACTGATGTCTTGAGATGTTGCATCAATATATCCACAAAATCTTCCTACCTCATGATGCCATCTATTTTGTGAAGTGCACCAGTTGCTCCTGCAACAAAGCACCGCCACAACATGATGCTGCCACCCTCGTGCTTCACGGTTGGGATGGTGTTCTTCGGCTTGCAAGCCTCCCCCTTTTTCCTTCAAACATAACGGTGGTTATTATGGCCAAACAGCTCTATTTTTGTTTCATCAGACCAGAGGACATTTCTCCAAAAAGTACAATCTTTGTCCCCATGTGCAGCTGCAAACCGTAGTCTTGCTTTTTTATGGCGGTTTTGGAGCAGTGGCTTCTTCCTTGCTGAGCGGCCTTTCAGGTTATGTCGATATAGGACTCGTTTTACTGTGGATATAGATACTTTTGGACCTGTTTCCTCCAGCATCTTCACAATATCTTTTGCTGCTGTTCTGGGACTGATTTTCACTTTTCTCACCAAAGTACGTTCATCTCCAGGAGACAGAACGCGTCTCCTTCCTGAGCGGTATGACGCCTGTGTGGTCCCATGGTGTTTATACTTGCATACTATTGTTTGTACAGATGAACGTGGTACCTTCAGGCGTTTGGAAATTGCTCCCAAGGATGAACCGGACTTGGGGAGGTCTACAATTTTCTTTCTGAGGTCTTTGCTGATTTCTTTTGATTTTCCCATGATGTCAAGCAAAGAATCACTGAGCGTGAAGGTAGACCTTGAAATAAATCCACAGGTACATCTCCAATTGACTCAAATGATGTCAATTAGCCTATCAGAAGCTACTAATGCCATGACATCATTTTCTGGAATGTTCTAAGCTGTTTGAAGGCACCGTCAACTTAGTGTATGTACACTTCTGACCCACTGGAAGTGTGATAGACTGAATTATAAGTGAAATAATCTGTAAAACTAGTTTTTCAACCACTCCACAAATTTGTTTTTGGCAATTCGGTTAGGACATCTACTTTGTGAATGACACAAGTACTTTTCCAACAATTGTTTAAAGACAGATTATTTCACTTATAATTCACTTTAGGACAATTCCAGGCCTACAAACCTGACTCAGTTACACCAGCTCTGTCAGGAGGAATGGGCCAAAATTCACCCAATTTATTGTGGGAAGCTTGTGGAAGGCTACCTGAAACATTTGACCCAAGTTAAACAATTTAAAGGCAATGCTACCAAATACTAATTGAGTGTATGTAAACTTCTGTCCCACTGGGAATGTGATGAAAMAAATAAAAGCTGAATTAAATAATTCTCTCTACTATTATTCTGCAATTRCACATTCTTCAAATAAAGTGGTGATACTAACTGACCTAAGACAGGGAATTTTTACGAGGACAAAATGTCAGGAATTGTGAAAAACTGAGTTTAAATGTATTTGGCTAAGGTGTATGTAAACTTCCGACTTCAACTGTACATATTTATTATCTCAATTACCTCGACACCGGTGCCCCTGCACATTGACATTTACTCTTTCTATAGCCCGCTATTGTTATTTACTGCTGCTCTTTAATTATTTGTTATTCTTATCTCTTAATTTTTTTMMMGTATTTTCTTAAAACTGCATTGTTTGTTAAGTAAGTATTTAACTGTAAGGTCTGTTGTATTTCAGCTCATGTGACAAAAAACATTTGATTTGATTTGATTGTGTTCTTCCAACAAGCATGACAAAGCCAGAACAAGCCTAAAGATTGAGATGAACGTTTGAACCAGGTTTGGAAACACTGGACTCATTTTGACTCATGAAGCATTATTGACACTCCACGATAATCATATAAGGCACATTTTAGCACATCGTACTGAATTGGCAGTCACATTATTGTTATGGCTTCAGACAGGTAGGACTAGGAATGGGCATGAGGCTGCTCAATGACTCGAGCTAAAGTGCTCATTTCACTCCCATGTTTACATTGTGTTCATAGCATGTCACTCACATGCAAACACACACATATGCAGTGTGTGAGGTGTGGGACACACACACACACACACACACACACAGGGTCTCTGCACACCATTTGTGGGAGATGAGTCTCGATGGGCAATATACGCTAGACAGATGTCAGCAGCTTATTACTGATGACAGCCAGCAACCCCCAGGGCTATAGAAAGGCTATGAATAAAATTATTACACTAATGCACTGACCTTACAACTGTAAGTGACGCTGAACAGTTCAAACATTGCACTGAAGCAGGCAATGGATTTTAAAAAATACATTAAAAAAAATACTGGAAAACTTGCCTCCGTCTTAAAAATCCATCCCTCCCCTCATTCAGAATCACCCACCCAGCCACTAGCTACCACCACGGACGTAGTTGTGTCTCAAATTACACTCTATCCCCTACATACAGTGTATTCGGAAAGTATTCCGACCCCTTGACTTTTTCCACATTTTGTTACGTTACAGCCTTATTCTAAAATGTATTAAATCATTTTTCTCCTCATCAATCCACACACAATAACCCATAATGAAAAAGTGAAAAAAGAAATTGTCAAATTTTTGCCAATTTATAAAATTAAAAAACAGAAATCAATTATTTAAATAACTATTCAGACCATTTGCTATGAGACTCGAAATTGAGCTCAGGTGCATCCTTTTTCCATTGATGATCCTTGAGATGTTTCTACAACTTAATTAGWATCCACATGTGGTAAATGTAATGATTTGCAAAGGCACACACCTGTCTATATAAGGTCCCACAGTTGACAGTGTATGTCAGAGAAAAATCCAAGCCATGTTGTTAAAGGAATTGTCCGTAGAGCTCCGAGACAGGATTGTGTCGAGGCACAGATCTGGGGAAGGGTACCAAAAAATGTCTGCAGCATTGATGGTCCCCAAGAACACAATGGCCTCCATCATTCTTAATTGGAATAAGTTTGGAACCACCAAGACTCTTCCTAGATCTGGCCAACTGGCCAAACTTWGTAATCGGGGGAGATGACCAAGAACCCGATGGTCAGTCTGACAGAGCTCCAGAGTTCCTCTGTGGAGATGGGAGAGCCTTCCAGAAGGACAATCATATCTGCAGCACTCCACCAATCAGGCCAGACGGAAGTCACTCCTCAGTAAAAGGCACATGACAACCCGCTTGGAGTTTGCCAAAAGGCACCTAAAGACTCTCCGACCATGAGAAACAAGATTCTCTGGTCTGATGAAACCAAGATTGAACTCTTTGGCCTGAATGTCAAGGATCACGTCTYGAAACCTGGTACCATCCCTACGGTGAAGCACGGTGGTAGCAGGTTCATGCTGTGGGGATTATTTTAAGGGGCAGGGACTGGGAGACTAGTCAGGATCGAGGGAAAGATGAACAGAGCAAGGTACAGAGAGATACTTGATGAGGACAAGCTCAGGACCTCAGACTGGGGTGAAGGTTCACCTTCCAAAAGGACAACGAGCCTAAGCACACAGCCAAGACAATGCAGGAGTAGCTTCGGGACATGTCTCTGAATGACCTTGAGTGGCCTTGAACCCGATCGAACATCTCTGGAGAGGCCTGAAAATAGCTTTGCATCTACGCTCCCCATCCAACCTGACAGAGCTTGAGAGGATCTGCAGAGAAGAATGTGAGAATCTCCCCAAATACAGTTTTGCCAAGTTTGTATTATCATACCTAAGAAGACTCGAGGTTGTAATCGCTGCCAAAGTTGCTTCAACAAAGTACTGAATAAAAGGTCTGAATATTTATGTAATAAATGTGATATTTCAGAATTTTATTTTTAATACATTTGCAAACATTTCTAAAAACCTGTTTTTGCTTTGTCATTATGGGATATTGTGTGTAGATTATAATTTTATCAATTTTAGAATAAGGCTGTAGCGTAACAACATTTGGAAAAWGTCAAGGGGTCTGACTACTTTCCGAATGCACCGTAATTGTGCACTACTGGGGCCATYAGGCTCTTGTCAAAAGCWGTGCACTATGTAGGGAATAGGGTACCATTTGGGACCTAAGCCATGTCTGTCTCCATCTTCATCCTGCCTCAGAGAAAACCCCAGAACAGGCCTGATGTCCATGCCAGGGCCGGTAGAAGGAGGGCTTGGGAGTTTATACCACTAAACCACCTCAAAGACCCAGACCCAAGCTTCGCCCCAGGGACAGGGGAAGGGGCAGAGGGAGGCAGGCCCTATAAGCTGCCAGGCAGGGCTGCTCTCGTTAGGCTTGATTGGACTCAGTGTGGGTCCTGGATGGGCTAGAGGAAGTGGGAAGGCAGGGTGATGATTTCCAGACTTGAGGAGAGGAAAGTGTCTGTTCACTGTTCAGTGAAGAGGTTTGCAGTAGAAGAGGACTGGAGGGTCATCTCACTCTGACATCACCCAAACATGCAAGCAAAGATGGTCTATTTCCCCCAGGAATTCGATACAGAATATTATCATGGAACACGCACTCACATACACACATAGACATACATAGACACCCACATGGACACACAGAGACACACAAACACACACAGACACACAGGAGAGGAGTAGAGAGCTTGAGAAGATAAATTCATTGAGAAAGAAGGTACGGCCTAAACACTCCCAGAGACTTCGGGAAACCTTACTTCCAAATATTATTTTGTCTATCTTCTTCCAAATTTGATGATACTCTAATGCCTGGTGACAGAATAATAACCATTGGACAAAAAGCACTGTTGAAGCTGAAATGAACTGATGAAATTGAAATAGAGGGAGAGAGATGTTTTTTGCCTCTGACTGCCTATCACACACATACTCATAACAGCTGGACTGAACCCCCATTGACGAAGCATGAGATATTGCCTCATCTGTATGTGAATGTTTTAACCATTAGCCTAGATACCCTCTGTTTCTCCCTCACATACACATACAGACTCATGCAGGGGTCTAATGCTAATAATCACACATTATATTAGATGATACTCGCTCATGTGCCAGACTAGGCTACAATCAACTGTTCTCAGGGAGGGTTTCTCATCAGATTGAAGCCATCCATCCATCTGTGGAAGATGTGGCATCCAACAGGGAGAGACAGTAGATTGTCTATCTCTTGGTGATACTGGTTGTGTGTGGTGTGTGTGTGTGTGTGTGTGTGTGTGTGTGTGTGTGTGTGTGTGTGTGTGTGTTGTGTGTGTGTGTGTGGTGTGTGTGTGTGTGTGTGTGTGTGTGTGTGTGTGTGTGTGTGTGTGTGTGTGTGTGTGTGTGTGTGTGTTGTGTGTGTGTGTGTGTGTGTGTGTGCGCGGCTAGATCCTTGTGCATCTTACATTATTGATGGACGTCAGTCAGTGTGTCTCTGACCACATTTAAGTGTCTCCACGGGGGTCTCACAGGAATCACAACACATACACATACACATACTTATCCACACTCTTCACCCACGCTGCGCTCATCAAATACACACACACACCACAGGCAGGTGGTGGCTCAACGACTCCTACTGTTTATCTTCTTTCCAGTATAATACTTACGTGTTTATTGTCTGGGTTTTCTGTTTCTGTCTCTCTATCTCCAGTAACCTGTGATGGCTCAAAGCCTTGTTCTGTCTCCTATCTCAGTAACCTGTGATGGCTCAAAGCCTTGTTCTGTCTCCTATCTCAGTAACCTGTGAGGCTCAAAGCCTTTTCTGTCTCCTATCTCAGTAACCTGTGATGGCTCAAAGCCTTGTTCTGTCTCTATCTCAGTAACCTGTGATGGCTCAAAGCCTTGTTCTGTCTTCTATCTCAGTAACCTGTGATGGCTCAAAGCTTTGTGGAGCTTACAGCTCCTGTGCTCAACATTGACCAAGTACCTTCATCTATTCAGCTATTCAGCCCACCATCACCACTGAGACGTACACTTACGGTTCACTGGAGGAAACATGGAAAAGTATTATATAGACACGCACATGCATGCACATGCAGTACACACTTACTTATACACACACAAACACACACTAACACAGACACACATGAAAAGAAACAGTCATGTTCTGATCACACTAGCAGCTGAAGACAGGACTGGCAGGTGTATCAACAGCTAGGTTTGACATCCTGTCTTGTTACTGTAAGTGTCCACTTCGACCTATCTTTTCTTCAAACCCTTTTTTCTCCTAAAGCCTTCTCTTTGTTCAGCAGTGCCCACCTGCCACAAACTTATATTTATGTTTCCTCTAATGTCCCCCTCTGAAGGATGATGGGACGGCTTCACTTTGCCACCATGTTAAAGGCAGCTGCATGATGGGGCTTGCCACTTCCTGAGTCTGAGTGTAACAGAGACACATCCTTTCATATCAGCAGGCTGCACCAGTGGGTACAGTAACAGTATAGTACACTACATCTGTCAGTACACGTGTCAGACAAACTGACTGACTGACAAACAGACAGACAGACAGACAGACAGACAGAGGGGGAAGGAGAATAACTGGAAGAGGGACAAGACCAGGCGTGAGCTGGGGTGAGGCCAGCGGAGGCAAAGTGTAATTGAATTATATTGTAGATGCCAAACTGGATACGGTGTTGTTCATTAACCCTGCATGGCTTAATCAGTCATTACCTTGTGTAAAATACCTTGTGTAGCATTACCCCTCCTCCCCTCAGGTGTGCCAGCTAATCTCCACCAATACCTGCGGTGATAAGATGATAAAATAGACTTCCTCTCCTCCTGCTCCCTCCGTGTCCTCTTTTCCTATTCGTCTACCTGTTTCTGTGACAGCTGTGGACCAGCCTGTCCTACAATGTTTGACATCTGTCAGCCTGAAAAGGGGCCACTGGAAGGGTGGAGGAGTGGAGGGGGCTCAGTGTGCCAATGAGGCCTCCAGATATAAAGGGGGTTTTAGTAAATGGTGAGGACACTGTCTGTATGGGTGCCTGCGTGGTTGGTGGGTAGATTAGCAGTGAGCAGGTATCATTCAGCCTGTTTGTTCCTAGAGAGCAAGAAGCTAGTTCTTCCAGGAAGAGGCTGAACCGAACATCATACTGTATCTGTCTCATTGGACATGGCTCTCCCTTTCTTTCTCTTCACCCATTCACTCTTTAACAGCCTCTCTATTACTGGTCTCTCTCTCATTCACTCTCCCGCAATTGAAATGGAAATGATTTCATTTATAATCATAACGTGCATAACATATCTGAAAAACAATTTAAAATGTAATGGTAGACACCACCAATCCACTCTTTCTTCGCCAAAGGAGGCGCAAATGCTTCCAAGCAAGCAGTTGATGTGGGCTTGTCTTGCATGTGTGTGAGGAAAACCATCCCCCTTCCAGCCCCCATTTCCCTTCGTATGGATAGTGGCTCCATGTTGAGCTCTAAAAGGATAGCGGGGCCAGTGGGCTAAATTATTGATGGCCCCCCTGCAGCCCCATGGCCGTGTTCCATCCATTGTGACAAGACTGTTTGGATATTGTGCAATTGCTTTGCAGCTTGAAGTTAATAAGATCAAACACAGAGCATATAGTAACCCGCTCTGGAGACGAGATGGGGTGGTGTGGAAGGGATGAGAGATTGAGGGACGGGGACAGGGAGGGGGGATGGGGGGAGTGAGGGGATTTGGAAAGGGGGAGGACGGGTTTGAGAGAGAAGTGAGAAAAAAGGACAAAAAAAGACAGTGGAGAGAGGTAGAGAGACAATGGGGGCTTGGCTTGTCTAGCTGAGCGCTCAAGATCCAAACCTCCAAACCTCACAACAACAGCAGCAGCAGCAGCCTATCAGCAGAACCCTGGAGGGATACAGCCCAGAGGGCAGCGGTGACAACAGCAAGCTAGTATCAGCCATCAGCCGCCAGGGGAACACAGCAATTACACACACTGCCTTTCTGTTGCTCCAGCGCCAACGTTAATTACACCAGTCAAACCGTTTCCTCTACAAAGATGATGACCTGGCAGCCTGCCCTGCCCTGATGATGTCTGACAGTCCCAGGCCAAGTCTGAAATATCTACTTTATAGTACACTACTTTTGGTATTCTATTGCTTTTATAGTCCACTACTTTTGTTATTCTATTCCCTATATAGTCCACTACTTTTGATATATTATTCCCTGTATAGTTCACTACTTTTGTCCAAGATGGGACTCTATAAGGAATATAGGGAATAAGTCCCTGTCCAAAGTTCTCGCTCTCTCTGTCACCTGTGAACAACAGGTTAATCAGGTTAGTAACCATTCGTTTAATCACACTGACGGCTGTGATTCAGCTGGAGGATACTGGTTGCGTGCCAACAAACAGACACTCCAACACCCCCCACATCCTGTTTCTCTTTCTCACCTCTCTCTCTCARGTCTTTCACTGCTCCCCTTGTCAGCCCGAGCAATTATCCAGATCCAGACTTGTTAGTGTTTATGATGGTGTTGATGAGAGGTCTAACTCTGCTTGTGACATGTCACTACTTGGGGACTGGGGGAGAAGAGGTGGGGAGGAGGGGAGGAGAAGAGGAAGAGAGGAGGAGAGGAGAGGAGAGGAGAGGGGGAGGAGAGGATGAGAGGATGCGAGGAGGAGAGGAGGGGAGGAGGGGAGGAGAGGAGGAGAGGAAGAGATGAGGAGGAGAAGGAGGAGGAGAAGGAGAAGGAGAAGGAGGAGGAGATGAGGAGGAGATGAGGAGGGGAGGAGGAGGGGAGGAGAGGAGGGGGGGAGGGGGATGGGGGGGGGAGGAGGGGAGGAGGAGGGGAGGAGGAGATGAGGAGGGGAGGAGGATAAGGGGTTGGGAAAGCAGTGCTGCTGCTTTGCTCCTAGATTGGTTTACATTGTGTCACCTACTGTTGGTTTATATGCTACTCATCTGAATACATTTTCCAGTGAGACTAAGTGCTTCAGTGGAACAGTGCAGAGGAAAGTACAGTTTTGTTCCACCATGGTGGGTAATTTGGGTTTAGCTTTCCATGTGGAACAATAGCCTGAAGCGATGCAACTCTCCTGAGCYAAGAGGAGCTGTGATTGTTGCCACCTGCTCTTCAGTGTTGGTCTGTGTCCCAAATGGCACCTTATTCCTTATGGGRAGTGGTCAAAAGAAGTGCACTAAATATGGAATATGGTGCCATTTGGGATGCAGATTTGGCCTCCTTACCACAGCATCCATATTCCACCTGACCCAAACAAGAACACCATCATTGTCTACCTGTAAGGTCTTGGGCAAGGTTGACTCATCCACACATCCCTGGGCTAGACCTGTACAGCACATATTCTAGGTGCCCACATGAAAAAATAGTATAGTATACTATAGTATACTTAAGTGTAGTATTCACTGTAGTMTTTTTGCAGAATAAAGTCAGAAAAACACTACAGTGAATACTGTAAATACTGTAGTAAAAGAAAACTGTAGTATATACTATAGAAATTATTGTAGTGTTTTTGCAGATTGCAGTATACTGTAGTATTTACCGTAGTTTTATTAAATTTGATATAGAAGTGGTGGCTTTCTCCTTGAGGAAACTTACTGGAGAAATATAAATGAGCCAATTTTCCATAACCTGTTGGTAGGTAGGACTGGGATCTGAACAGATAGTTTAGAACTTTTGCTCATTTCTATATCCTGTAGGGTACACAATATATGTATGGTCTATACTTGGTATGTAGTTTCTCACTTATGGGTGTCACAAATTGGGATATGGGGGTAGGGTAATGGGCAGTGTCTATGCAAATTAAATACTGTAATAGCTAAAAAAGTGTTGTGAATTTTGCGGATTCTAGTGTTTCTGCAGACATTACTGTATTATTTACAGTGTTGGGGAGGTTGTGTTTTCAGTAGTGAATTACTTTTTTTGCTATGTACCAGTGTAGCTAACTACTGGAACTACACACTACTTTRTTTGCTAAAATAAAATTTTGGTGAAGTAGGCAATCATTTTCTTTCTTTTTCGGCATCAGACCTACCTAATTTTCACTTGAAACATTGTTTTTGTGTTTAATGGGCTAAATTACACATTCTGTTAACATATGACCCCAAAGTYATCTGTCTTGCAATTTGTASTCCTTGACATTTCAGATTTACATATAACACTTTCATGAAGTAGTTTGGATGTATGTAGTGAACTCATTTTTCAATGTAACTTTAGATAAGTAAACTCAGTGCTGCAAAGTAACTAATAAAAATAATTTTGCAGTTGTAACACCCTGATCTGTTTCACCTGTCTTTGTGCTTGTCTTCACCCCCTTCCAGGTSMCGCCCACCTTCCCCATTATTCCCAGTGTATTTATACCTGTGTTGTCTGTTTGTTGCCAATTAGTTTTGTTTCGTGAAACCTTCCAGCATTTGTTCCCCTGCTCCTGTCTGTGTCTTGCTCCTGTTTTCTAGTCCTTCCCGGTCCTTCCCTGCCTGCCATTCTATATCTTGCCCCACCTCACTGGATGATTGACCTGTCCGCCCTGACCCTGAGACTGCCTGCCGTTCTGGACCTTTTGCACCCTCTCTGGATTACTGACCTCTGCCTGCCTTTGACCTGTCGTTTGCCTGCCCCTGTACTAGAAATACACTTTTGCTTCTTTGACACTGTCTGCATCTGAGTCATACCTCAAACCTGATAGAAGTACTACTATTTTGGGGTATCTGTACTTTACTATTTACATTTTTGACAACTTTTACTTTTACTCCACTACATTCCTAAAGAAAACATGTACTTTTTACTCCCWTACATTTTCCCTGACACCCAAAAGTACTTGTTATATTTCTAATGCTTAGCAGGACAGGAAAATGGTCCAACTGCCACACTTAACACGTGGTCATCCCTACTGCCTCTGATCTGGTGGATTCACTAAACACAAATGCTTTGTTTGTAAATTATGTCTGAATGTTGGCTATCCATAATTTTTAAAACAAGAAAATCATGCCGTCTGGTTTGTTTAATATAAGGAATTTGAAATGATTTATAATATTTACTTTTGATACATAAGTATATTTAAAACCAAAWACGTTTAGACTTATACTCAAGTAGTATTTTATTGGGTGACTTTCACTTTTACTTGAGTCATTTTCTATGAAGGTATCTTTACTTTTACTCAAGTATGACAATTGAGTACTTTTTCCACCACTGAGTGAACTATATTTTTCTTAAGGGTAGTTTTAGTGTAGCTTAACTTCTTTCAGTGTGAAGTAATTAGTAGCTTGGAATAACTATATTTTCAGAGTAGCTTCCCCAGATTATTTAGTATTTTTTTGCAGACAATACTGTAGTATTTACCATAGTATTCTACAGTATATTACACCATTGAATAATAAGTTCTACACATCTTAGAGTGATACTACAATGTGTAGTACAGTATTGTACAGTATACTACAGTTTACTGCATAATTCTATAGTAAGTACAGTAGTATTCTATAGTAAACTGCAGTATTTTTTTATGTGGGATTTCATGGGAAAGTGTGATGGAGCGTAAAGAACTCTCCTGGTTTGGAACATAGTTCCAGCATGTCAGCATCCCCGTCAGAACACAGCCAGGTAAACACAGCACCTCTGAAAGGGTAAATAGGGCCCTGTTAAAACATGGAGGTGTTCCATATACACACATCCACGTGTGCACACGCACACACACGCGTAAATAAACAGTCAGGGAGGTAGAGGTGTATCTCATTAGTCCACACTAGGAACTAGGACACAGTGTGTCTCTTTCACAGGGGGTGGGGGTGTAGAAGAGGGGGGCATTTCCGACATCAGGAATAAGACCCACCACTATACCCAAACCTCCCACGCTGCTCTGTGTCAACCCACAACCACAAAACAGAATAGCATACACACAAATTCACACCCACACAAAAACACACATTCTCATGTACACACACCCCACACACTCATGCACGTACACATACACACACACACCTCCCAACCATTGTGGATGACACAGCATGCCCTTGGTCTGCTTCAGACCTCCTCTGACTACCAGTAATGAGACATTTCCCAGAAAGCCTCCATTTTAGAGAAAAGGTACACCACAGGAAAAGTACCATTGATCCAATTGTTCAGTGTCTGAGTGCTCTAGGAACAACTATTTACTGTCTGAGTGCACTACTAACAAGTATTTACTAGCATATTTACTCTAATTGCTAGACAGCTAGACGAGCACTTTTTGCATTTCATGTGGCGAGAAATACAGATCATTACTTTCTTGTGTGTTCTTTTGATGTGCAAAGATTCCACATTCTAAATGTTWTACATTTTACATTTTCATACTCTGTCATTGACAATTCCATATTATTTTCATGTTTTCACATCGAAATTCAAAAGATGAACTTAGAAAGTGGTAAAATATATAATTTTTTATTTATTTCTTCATACAAAGAAATAGTATGAATGTTCAGTATTTAATTATCTAGAAACATCTGTTCCATTTTGCTCTTTCACTGTGTAAAATTAATTCATTTGATGTACATGATACCACAAAATACTTGATTTACATGTTCTTTTTCATTTTTATACATACACAATCTGCTAAACGTCTAAGTATTAACCATATTATATGCGGATGGGAATAAGACAAACATCACTAACATTTGTAGAGCTCTAAAAGGGTTGAACAAAACTCAACCAGAATGGATGCAGCAGCATGGACCATGACCATGAGTGCACAWTTTTAAGATAATGTGCYTCCCAAATGGAACCCTATTCCTTATAAAAGTGCACTACTTTTGACCAGATCCCTAAAGGCCCTGGTCAAAAGTAGTGCAGTAAATAGGGAATAGAGTGCCATTTGGGACGTAACCCTTTTCTCTTAGTAACATGACCAAGATCAGAATTCCAGTGCATTAGGGGAGACCGAAGGCAAATGTAACAGGGGGTAACTGCCCCAGCCTCCCCTAATCCAGCCATTACAGGGAGAAAGATCAACATTATTCCAATTCAGAATGTGATAGCTTGTATTCACATGGTTTTCCTGCTCTATATAAAGACCATTTTAAATGCTTTCAACAACCATTGCACTATAAGGAGAGAAGGAGAGATTGAGGCGTTATCCATATAGGCATGATAATTGAAAATAAGTGTCAATTCCTTGGTGGAAAAAAGCCACTATATGTGAATAAGGGACAGTACAATGTTAGGACAAGCCCTACCATCCACCTACCATAGTATGCTACCATCCACTAGTTTGAGGTAAAAACCATGGGCCCTGGTCACAAGTAATACACTATGGGGAGTAGGGTACCATTTGAGAAGCAGAATCAGCCCTCTTATCCTCTAAAGAGCCTAGTATGACTTTGAAGTAGACACTACCTGRGAGGGTATGGGCCAGCATGTACATTGCTGAATGATAACGCCAGACTGTCTCTTGCATATCAAGAATTCAGACAGAAAGACAAACAATAACAAAGAAGCATTGAGAAAAACAAAGAACAAAAAAAAGAAAAGCTCAAAAGAAAAGATAGTGACTCAAGCTAACTTATTGTCTGAGCTCCACACTCTGAAAAAGTCTTTTTTTGGCAACAAGTAGGAGCGAATTGAGATCCAATATGAAACTATGGAAGAAACAATGTTAGGATGACGGGTTGAATAAGGCAAACTATATAGACCATAGACATACCATAATGAAGTCTTATCATGACAACAATGATGTTCTGTATCTTCGCCCGAGGCCGTTCCCGCAGAGAGTACTTCAGAAACTCTCCTCCTCCCTTTGATCTGTGTATGCGCCCCAAATGGCACCCTACTCCCTACATAGTCCACTACTTTAGACCAAGGCCCAAAAGGATTGTCATTTGACATCTGCTCAAAAGCAGTGCACCATATAGGGAATAGGGTGCCATTTGGGACGCACATCAAGATCTGATCTGAGGCCTGACGATCCTGTTTGAGGATGATGTGTTCCAGTGAAGCAGAGTGCTCTGTGGTTTTTCTATCATCTCTATCGTAATGCTCTGTATCAGACAGATGTATAGGCCACTGCTAGCTCCTACCTCAACTCAGGCCAAGCGCTTGCACTGTYTCCCAAATYGCACCCTATTTCCTGTATATTGCACCCTATTTCCTGTATATTGCACCCTATTTCCTGTATATTGCACCCTATTTCCTGTATATTGCGTTACTTTTTAGCAAGGGTCACTGGGCCCTGGTCAAAAGCAGTGCACTATATAGGGAATGAGTGTGCCAAATGGGATGCATTCAAGGACTATACTACAGTCCTCCCCTGACCCAGAGTGTCCTCCCCTCTCTGTCTCTTCGACAAATCAAACGTCTCTCAGAGCTAATTTAATTGGGACTTTGTATGACCTTTGGCTCTGAGCCAACAGTGTCTTGTAATGAGAGCAAGAGTATAGTGGAGAGGAGACCTGAATCGATGGGCCTCAGTAACGTTATTCCATTAGCATCATGTCAACATGGAGCCCTATCAAAGTGATGCTGTCAGAAATAGGATTTAGGCCTTTGGTGGATTCATTAGAACAGGCTGTAGGAGCCCTACAAGAGGGAGGCCAGACGTACCCTTTAACCATGTCTGACACAATGAGGAGCAATTAGGCCAATTGATCCACCTGTTATTGAATGAAAGGGACATCAAATCAGCTGGTTAGGCCAATGACAGGGCTGGAGATCAGCTGGTTTGACCAATGGTACGGTAGGATAATGGGATGTGGATGGGGGTAACTCACAATATGAAGCACAACATTTTGAATGGATGGAACAGAAACTCATAGGAGTAACTAGATAAGTAACAATGTGTGGGGGAACGTTAATTATGGCTATTGAACGTGAAAGTGATTATGAATGTTTAAATCAGAATGCACATGAATGGGTTTTTCATCACTGTTCTGTGAACACTATACCTGTAAAACAGTGCCTTTATCAATATCCTTATATTCTTATTTCAGTTACTAATTGTTACTTATCTGCATTTTAACTCTGCTGAGTTGACATGAGGGACCATTTTAACTCTGCTGAGTTGACATGAGGGACCATTTTAACTTCTTGCTGAGTTGACATGAGGATCCACTTTAACTCTGCTGGAGTTGACATGAGGGACCACTTTAACTCTGC
>NC_036848.1:43274118-43279325 GCF_002910315.2 Salvelinus sp. IW2-2015
AGAGAGAGAGGGGGGTAGGGAGAGAGAGGGGGGTAGGAGAGAGAAAGAAAAAGAGAGAGTGGGAGGGAGAGAGGGAGGTAGGAGAGAGAGAGAGAGAAAGAGAGAGGGGAGGGAGAGAGGGGGGGTGGTTAGGAAGAGAATCTTGCATAATGTAATATATCTTGCATAATGTAATCAACCAGATGGAGAGCATTGTGTTCTACAATCAATGAGTCAGTCAGTCAGTAGGTGTAGGCCGCTTGGCCTTATTACAGGGCTCCCAACCTATTACTATAGGCAGCCTTCCAACATAAACACCACTCACTAAAAACATACACACAAGCTAGAGGCCCTCACATRGCTTGTAGTCATACACCTATATTCCTCAGTAAATATCCACCTACAAGAAAATTCTGTGTAGTGTAGAATTTACAATCAAATTCTATGAAGAACCATTTTTTCTATTAAACCTGGGCTATTTTACAATCTGATCAACAAAACACAGAGAAGTGCACTGTCTCATCCCTCCTGTCTGTCTGTCTGGCTCTGCCAACCACCCTAATGGTCCAGTGAGGCTGGGCTTAAATCTTAATCRACCCTGCCTCTTTACACCATTAACCGCTTAGGCAGCAAAGCACAGCCTAATTTGCCTTTCACTGATTTAGCTACAGCTCTCTGTGGCGTGCCCATGGCGGAGTGCTTCAACAATAAGCCCTCGAGCTGTCTGAAAGGAGACTCAACATGTTTCACTTTACCCAATGTTTCTAACAGGACCAGGGCCAGCCAGTACGGCTGTGGTAGAGGGAGTGAAACGTATAAGTTACATACAGAACCTATGATCAAGAGGCATTTGAATGAAAAGTGAACATGTTCTCCGCTGCCAAGATGGTTTCGGGTTTCAGAAATGGTGGACAATCATAGAGAGTGGATTATGGCGAGGCAATAAGAGGGGCTTTGACGGACACCGGGACACGGATCCCCTTTCCCTCCCTGGCGGAGAGCCCCTGGAGCCTCTGGCAGGAAACCCCGTACGTCTCTGATGTCTTCATGTGATTCTGGTTCTGATACTCGCTAGCTGGAGGTGAGGGGTGCTATTATAAACCGGAGATTACAGGAACTTACACTCGTATGTGCTTAGGCACGCTCCTTAACACACACATGCACACACAGTCTTGATACATACTGTACAACCCTGCAGGACACATATGTATAAATACACACTAGAATACTGATACTATCTTGCTTGAACCCCAGTGCAAGCAAGGCAGACAGTTAGTGAGAAAGCAAGGAGGAGGGAGATAGTAAGAGCGAGAGAGAGAGAAAGAAAGAAAGAAAGAAAGAAAGAAAGAGAGAGAGAGAGAGAAGAGAGAGAGAGAGAGAGAGAGAGAGAGAGAGAGAGAGAGAGAGAGAGAGAGAGAGAGAGAGAGAGAGAGAGAGAGAGAGAGAGAGAGAGAGAAGAGGAGAGATGAACCGATGCAGGCAGGCTATCAGGGTGCACACAGAGATAAGGGTTCCCGTTAGCCCTATTGTCCCTATGTAGCAGGCTGTGTTGTGTGTGCAGGGCCAGAGTTACACAGCCATTGTAAAAGACCCTGTCCCTGCACGTGTAATCCCACCGTGAGTGTTTACACACCATGTCTGCTGTAAGAGCATTGGGGCTGCCATATAGACCTAAGCTTACCATTCTTTGTCCTACAGTTCCTTCAGTTCTATGTCCTCCTCAGTTCTGCTCTAGAATCTAGTTCATGTAAAACTACTGCACCTCATGGTTAATTCATTGACATGTACTACTGGCTGGCTCTCCTTTAATGCACTAGTGGTCACGTTTTTATAGTGGGAAATTGTGAGTAAAAAATCGCTTTCTGGAGAGGGAGGGAGGAGGAGAGAGAATACAGACAAGAGAGAGAGTGAAATAGAGAGAGAAAACAGAAAGAGTGAGAATAAGAAACAGCAAGAAAATACAAAAAAAAGGGAAAGAGAAAAGAGGAAGTGAGAAGAGAAAGCCACAGAGAGTAGAAAAAAAAGGAAAAAGGGAAAAGAAGATAAGCAAGAAAGAGCAGAGAAGAAAAGAACAGTAAGAACAAGAATCAGAAAGGAGAGATAGTAGAGAAGAAAGTACGAAGAAAGAACAAGAAGAGAAAAGAAACAAGAAGCAAAAGAAAAGATGAAAAGAAAAAAAAAAAAAAACTAGTAAAGAAAAAAAAAAAACAGTAGACAAAAGGAAGAAAAAAGAAGGATAACAAAGCAGAAACAAAAGGAAAGGAAGAGAGAGATTGGAGAGAGAAAAAAAGAAGCGCAATAAAAAAAAGAAAAAAGATAAGCAGAAAACAAAGGAAATTAAGAAGAAGAAAAGAAAGAACGAAAAAAAAAGAGAGAGAACGAAAAAGAGAAAAAGAAAAAAAACAAAAAAAAAATAAAATAAAGTGAATAAAAAGAAAAACTAGAAAAAAAAGAAGCAAGAAAAAGAAAAAAGAGAAAAAATAAAGCTAATCAAGTAAAAGACAGAGCACGAGAGAAAAAGAGAAGAAAAAGAAAAAAAAGAGAGAGAGAGAGAGAGAGAGAGAGTAAGAGAGTAAGAGAGAGAGAGAGATTAAATGAAGGAGAGAAAGCCCAGGGTGATGTGAGGTAACTAATGAAATGGTTCATGGACATTTCTTGACAGATATGTATGTGTAGTATCAACAGAGTCTTTCAAGAGCCAGCCAGTGATCTAATTAGGATCATATCAGCTTGATTGCTGACACAGAAGAGGAGAAGGGAGCAGGGGAAAGAGAACCAAGGCTTCTTCCAAAAGCTCATTAACTGCCTATTGAAATCAAAACAGGGGGATGCACTGAATCTCTCTGCGAGAGCATGACAGATCTCTCCTTAAGCAAAACCATTATTAGATAGAGAAGAAAGGAGTGTAAGCCAAACAGACTGATTATACACACACACACGGAAGCACACACGCATACACACGGAGGCACGCATGCATGAAGAAAGCAGTGCAAGCAAACACATGCACACACACACATGCACAAACATTTGCACACAAACACACGCATGCATGCTAACACACGCAGGCATGCATGTGCGCGTACGTGACTGTGTGTGTATGCACGTGTGCTTGCGTGTGTTTGCTTGCGTTTGTGTGTGCTTGTGTGTGTGCAATCTTGTGTGTGTGTGTGTGTGTGTGTGCCTGTGTGTGTGTGTGTGTTTGGATTGCACTCCTTTCTTTGCTCACACACATACTACTGTTTCTTCAAGAGCGTTGATCCCACTTAAAGTGTTTATACAGGCTTCTCGAATGTCTTCAAGGAATATAAACCAAACATGTCAGCCTTAAAATACAAAGCATTAGTCACTAATTCTCTCTAGAAATAATGGTGATACTGCAGGCAACCTTTTTGTATTATGTAGTGCTAACATGCTGCATAAAGTGCCTAGAAGCAAACCAACACAGAACCAGCACACAGCTCTCGTTCTAATCCGATTTCTAAGTGACAATGGGGCCTGGCGATAGGGAGGGATAGGGAGGGAGATCGAGGTAGAATGTGCATGCTGATAGATTATGGTGATCCTAGCTCAGGGAATCCCTCTTGTGAATCAAGTGTAGGGGGTTGGGATGGAGGGAGGGAGAGGGTAAAAGGAGGGTAGAGCTGGACAGAGAGAGGGAGCGGGGAAGACGAGACCCTCTAAACAGACCTGCCAAATCCACCACAAGAGAAGAAGAGAAGGCCTTCAATAAAAACCTCCCCCTCTGACTTTACCCACTTCTCTCTGAGAAGAGTGCCAAAGAAGCAGAAAAGGGGGGAGTAGAATAAAAGAGAAGAGGAGGAGGGGGCTCAGTTCAGTGGGAAGAGTAGGTCTTGGGAGGAACAATGCCTATTATGCTCTGTTTTGATTTATGAGGTAGTGCTTTTAAAGGTTCTGTCAGCAAACAGGCAATTCTGTGACAACGAGACCCTCTTTTTCCCTGCTTTCCTTTCAAATCGAGTGCATTGTCCTTTGGCGGCGGGGTGAACGAGGCAGTGGCCGGGCCATCGGGGCGGGGGTAAGGACTGGGGTAAGGGTGGAGGGGCGAGGTGGGGGGCTGGGTGCCTATTGAGGACTGATTGGAAGCACTTCTCGATCACTCTCAGCTTTGAGTGAGAGGAGCTTTTGGAGAGCTCTAGAGTGGAACGTGTGCCTAGAGATTGTCCCCTGGAACACTCAGCTGCCCCCCTAAAGACTCCASAGGTTCCACAAGCTCTAGGGGCCTTCCACTGCCTCCGCTTCTCTCTGCTCAATGACACATGGGACAAATGTCTTCACTCTAAGCAACCAACATCCATCTACGTTGTTGGTTCCTTACAATACATAACGACTTAAAGATGCACTCCAGGATCTTAAGCACAACCCATTCGTAACATACAGTACGAATTTGATTCGTCACATACCATACAAATAAAAATAAACATATCATACGAAATGAATGACGTAGTACCCAATTTGATGACATAGTACACAAAAAACAGGGACCACTTTTGGCTCGTGAGCACCACTTTCAAAACTACTGGCTGAAATATGCAAAAGTTTGAGAGTACATTACAATATTCCAAAAATATTAGATATCTTAAAATTGCATGACAGACATTTACCATTAGGGTGAACTGCCCTTGCTCTTCACATCGGAACACACAACAAAACGGCAGGTTTGTATGGGTTTTCTTTTCTAGAACTGAGGATGTTTAAAAGCAGGACTTTACTAAGTGTTTCAGCTGTTGGTTCTACTTCTTTCTCTCTTTCTTTCTCTCTCCCCCTCTCTTTTTCTCCCCTCTCTCTATCTCTCCCCTCTCTCTCTCCCCCTCTCTTTTTCTCCCCTCTCTCTATCTCTCTCTCCTTTTCTCTCCTCCCCCTCTCTTTTCTCTCCCTCTCTCTATCTCTCTCTCCCTCTCTCTCCCCCTCTCTTTTTTCTCCCCTCTCTCTTATCTCTCCCTTTCTCTCTCCCCTCTCTTTTCTCCCTCTCTCTATCGCTCCCCTTTCTCTCTCTCTCTCTCCTCTGTCGAAGGGTTTTCTTTCCAAGTTGAAAGGGACGCCAAAAACAGCGATAAGACACAAAGCAGAAGCCCTCTTTGCATGCCAACTTCAAACGGGGGACTGGAGTGGCCCTGTGGCCTGCGTTTAACGGCCCACATCCCATCATAGATACAGTAAATACACTCTCTCACACCACACACAACACAACACACACACAAAACCCACCA